>NW_014333303.1:0-66237 GCF_000341935.2 Cephus cinctus | reverse complement strand
CGCCCTCGCGGTACTTACCGAGAACTGGCTGTCCCATCAGTCCCGTACCAAATCCAAATCGTGGTGGCCGTGTCCCTTCCGCCTATCCCCGTGGTGCCGCATCCCGGCTCCACGAGGGTGTACATCAAACACTCGGAATACAACACACACTCGGCTCGCACTGGCACTAGACCATAAAAAAAAAAACCCGGGAGCCATGGTTCTCTGCGAGAGATCCCGATAATCGCAATCCGCGATTATCCGATAGCTCCGCTATCGCCCGAGCACGGAAGAAGGACTCATTTTTCGCGGTCCGCCGGACACCCGCGGCCTCACGCACGGACTCCCCGCGACACACTCTCTAACCTACCTACCGCTCTTCGCGGTAGGTCAAAAATCAAAACAAATCTCCTCTCCGGCGCCCTCCCCGCGGACCTGCAAACCGTAGCCGTTCAAAGTTCCCGGGGTACCGGCAGTGCGTCCTGGCGGTTGAGCACCCCTTGCATTCGGGCTCTCAACCCAAAAGGGCCCCGTGCCTCCGCCGCCAGTCCACTACTTTCCCCCGTTCCCTTCGCCCGAACCACGGACCTACGAACTCTTTGGAGATGGAGGCCGGAGGCACTGCCGTGCTGTCGGCAGCGCGCGGAGGTGCGGGGCTTTTGTAATGTGTCGTCCTGACGCCACGTTACAATATACATACTGAAGTTAATGTATTTACGAATCCTAATTGGTCAGAGTATGAAATTACAATCACTTCTGCAAAAAAAAGAGAACAATTTTAGAGCTTGCAAATTATACTTATTGTTAGTGAAAGCAGATCTAGTGCGTCAATCCACGTGTTCGTATTGGCATTATAATTAAACAAAGTATTTGAATAATTATAATACACACGGCTTTATATAACCACGTGTTCCATTCCATGCGGCGATATAATTCTCAATAATATTTCACTTCGTAACGCCACGTACCTATGTATTATATAAATTTCTACAGGGCATTTTCACGTTTTCCACGTTGTCAGATATCAGTTACATTTATTATACGATTGATTATTACATTTATCTGTAAGGTTTCGAAAATTCATTTTGCAATAACCAAGCATTACTGATATCATTATAAATAAACATAATTGACGATCTCATAGTGCATAGATGACAAAGTCTAGGATACTTTAGATATTTTTCAGTAAAGTGTGAATAAGAAATAAGAATAAAATTGTTAGAATATCGCTAGACGATAACAAAGATAGAGTAATGGAATTTTATCGTTAACCAAAATCTAATTGGAAGGATAAAACTGTAAAGTAATATCTCGATGAAAGTTTTCAATCGTATTATACCATATTCCAACACAACAGGAAGCTGCAAGAGACGAGGTACTACGAGCTCGAACAAAGGAATCCCACGACACTCGTTAATTATGAAACGGGAAGTAGGCAAAAATTCGCATTTGTTTTAATATGTGGTATTAGCGATCCGTCGGTTAATAACGCCCTAAATTTGAATTCAAATAAAAGAGGTAACGTACTCATGGGAGTTGTGAAATAGCTTGGTCATAAAAGCTAGTTCACAAACCACATAAGAATAGTAGAGCTTTCATAGCATATTGATGTATAAAGAAAAAAATCGTATGTTTCAGAAACAAAAAATTCTCAAAGCATATGCAATAAGAAATGGGCGTGAACAAGTGGTATAAGTGATGAAAAGGTATCGAGAAGGAAAACGGAAAAGCAGTTTAATGCTAGTAATGATTTGTCTCAAGCGCCCAGCAGTCTCACATTGCCGCCGGCCAGAGTTCAGAGGGTTGACGGCCTCGGACGCGGATGATTCCAAAGTCTTGAGCCTAGCTGCTGTAAAGCAAAGGAAAAAAGGAGAATAAAAAGATAGGAAGGTTATAGTGACACAGAGAACGATCAGACCTGTGGAAAGGGTGAAGATCGGTGCCACTGTCGAATAAGAAGGGTCTCCCTCACCCTGACATAAGAGCACAAAGTAAAAGCGGGCGCTATTGGAAGGAATAAGGAAGAGGTAGACCTCATGGTTCACGAGGAGGAAGATACGGGTAAGGGGATGCAGGGACGTTGGAGGGACAGCCGGTGAGTAGTAGGGGGAGGTCGCACGTGTAACCGACATCCCCACTTCTCCCGCCTGCCCATTCCGCATTTTGCCACAAAAGAGCGTCCTTCACCGATCTTCCCCCACTCAGTTAGTACCTAAACTTCTCACCAGGGTGATTCCCCCAATATCCTCCAGCTATCTTTTTTCTTTGTCTGTTTCGTTATAGCTCCACCAGGAACACCAGAAGGCACATGGAATACTCGGTTCGTGTCGTACCTTTTCGACTCCATCCCACCCAGCTGCCACCCGACGACCCACTACCCACTGGCATCCAATCCCAACGGCTGCAACTCCACGTGGCTTCGGTAGACGTAATCGATGCACGTGTACTATATACCAACGTAGGAACGGTACGGTCGCACCGAGACCTGCTCTGTCCTTCTCTATCGCCTGCCCCGGTGAACGACACTTTACGGCTGAATGTTCGCGCTCGAACGACCTGCTCTCTGGACCATCCTCACGCGCCACACGTCCACACTTTCCTTAACACTACTACCTGGTAAAATACGCCTAATGGTTATCATTCACATCAGTTCTGTCATTTTCCAGCGACAGTTACCGATGCAGTGTATACATATATGCAAATATACCATGTGTACTACTTCGTACTGTCACTATTGTTATGGATTGATGCCTTTCGTATTTGAGTTGCGCAGTTACCTGAACTCTGAAAGACAACGCACGTAGCACGATTTCCCATAAATCTCTGTGGATATCTATCGAACGTCTATGGGATTTTAAACGTCTCATAGACGTCTCACCGACGTTAATAGGACATTTGTGCTATGTGAGATGTGTGTTAATCCGTTGACTAATAAATATTAGATTAGGTTGGTGGCATAGGTTCGTTATATGGTATACCAACGTAGTTTGAAAGCACCGCGGTTTTGGAATCGCTTTACTAGGAAATTTCGTTGCGTAATTGCATGACGAGCTAGGATCAGGTATCTCGTACGGTTTCTTTTTCTTTTCATTATATTTTATTTTATCTGTTAACATAGGCGCCTCTTGCTCTACAAATGTAATAACAAGTTACGCGCGCGGCCTAAATTGCGAGGACATCTTACAATACACGTGATGGACAAATTATATATTTTTTTTCGATAATGCGTGGAACACGGTTAACATATTGGTTGTCACGAAACATCAAATTATTTCATTATAGGCATTTAATGGTCGATATTTTCATTCCTGGTGTTTGTGAACTAAGTCAGGGTAGTCAAGTATGGTTATCGGACAATAATGAATGGGAGTCTTTTAGTCATTTATGCAAAGCAACAACAAAATAATTACGTAACACAGACGATCACTTGCATGACGTCGAGTGCTCTGCAAATTTCATTTTGCATACTGACTTCAGGAAGCTCATTAAACTTTTTCAATGGAGTGACTGTACAACTTTAATAGTACTCGGATAAGGAGATTCTTCGTGTTTCGCCGGCTTATCCGGATTTTATGAGCAACATTATCGGGGATTTTGGTTAGTAATTGGCTACAATAATACACTCGTGTATATAATACATTATCTGCAGAGGTGCGTCAGCCAATATGAAGTATGAAAAATTAGTTTGAAAATAAAAAAAATATTTTGTATAGTATCTTTTATCTTTATTATCAGTTTAAGTAACAAAGGGATATATTTCTATTAACACAGACACCAGTGCATCAAAGTAAAATGGATGTTTGCAAGTTATCGGTGTTTTATTCACCAATTTATGAATTATATTACAAAGAAAGAATTTCAGAAAATTATTTCTAGTATCCAATATCGATTTTTTTGTTTTATGTGGTAATTGAGTATATGTTGCTTGCGATGATAGATCATGAATAATTATTTATGCGTGGTATTATTAGATTTATGAGATTTTTACAAATATTTATAATAAGTATAAACAGGATTCGTATTACCATTAATTGATTTTTTATATTTATGTAAATACTTGATTAAATTTTATTGAGTGTTGGTAAATTTTGATAAACTATTTATACTTGTGCGTTCCAGGTGGCAGCAGTTTACTGTCAGAAGTCCAAATGGAAACGCAGTTTCTCGCGTCCACTGTCGACACTTTCCCAAATGAGTCTGGTGGTTCAAAGGTTAAAAATATTTAAGTACTTACTTTCATTATTTTGTCAAGAGGTATTTGTTAAGACCTGAAGTATGAGTTTTGCTGGCGATCAAAGTACGCAAGCTGCGGTTGACCATCAACTACAAGATTTCATCGAAATAGAAACGCAAAAACAGAAATTTCAGGTCAGACATTGGTTGCTGCTAAAATAAACTTCTATGAACATTTTTCAAATCATATCACTCTGATTATGTGGTTATGGTCGTGGAACTGTTTTTTTTTAATAATGAAATTGCAAAAAAAATGTATATTCTTAATTTTTTAATGTTTCTCACAATAATTAGTTACTCTGTTTTATTGCTTTTTAATAGTTATTTGTAACTTGTCTTATAAAATAGTCAGCTGTTAAATAAGTCACTGATAAATAATCTTATGCTCAATAAGTTTATCATATACGTTATTATAAATGGTAACACTTTTCATGGGGTATATAATATTATTTGTTTTCAATTTTTGTTATAGAGTTTGGTGCATAGCCTTACAGATATCTGTTGGGAAACCTGCATTGACAGACCATCTGTTCGCTTGGAACATAAGACTGAAAATTGTCTTGTTAACTGTGTGGAACGTTTTATCGATACAACATCTTACATAACAAACCGATTAGAGCGTGTAGCACTGAGTTCTCATCCTGAACTTGCTATAGAGTGATCAATGTAATCCTTCTCATATATAATAGAAAAGTATTGTGCTATCAGACATATAGATCATAAAGTTTTTTTATATAGTGTTTGAGAGAATTTTTCTGTATAAACTGCACAATGTTTTCTCGATTAAGAGATTTTTTGAATCGTCATAAACGAAAATTCATTGTCAGTGGTATTGTTATTGGAAGTCTTGTATTCCTTACAAGATATACACAGCGCAAGCTACGAGAATGGCAAGAGAAGGAGGTAAATGATCTTTTAGAAAGATCTAGACGACGCCAACACTTTGAAAGTACTGAAAGAACATGTAATCAAACAATACTATCCTTAGCAACAGCTTTAAGAGAATCTGTTATAAAAGCTTTGGACACAGATGCTGTTATAAACAAGTTAAGAAGTGGATGTCAAGATAAAGTGGAAACGTGGAACACATTAAAAGTGTTAGCTATATCAAGATCCGCCACGATAATTTACGCATATGCAATGTTAGTTACATCTCTGAGGATTCAGCTCAACTTAGTAGGAGGATACATGTTCAAGAATTCTAAAAATCAAAATACAGTAGCGCCCATGAGCGGACCATCGCTAGAAAAATACTTGACGCTGTGCGAGTATTTTATGGACGAGGGTGTGGAAAAACTAGGATCACTAATCCAACAAAAGGTTAAACAAATAACGGATGCGACATCCCTGACGGACCAACTGGCCCTAAGAGATTTAGAGCAAATTTATTGGGCGATTGTCTCATCGATATCAGCAGATAATAGTAGAGATCCCGTGAAGAACCTGTCTACTTATATGTTATCAACAAACTGTGAAAATGAGGCGGATGATACATTGTCAAGAATTATCAAGGAGACTTTGGATCTCATGGAAAGCGAAGAAGTGCAAACTTTAATGCGCACTATTATTAGAAGTGGATTTGTACTAGTGATGGATCATATATCTGAATATTTCACGTGCACCCCCCCAGTGACTAATGGCGTGAAACCGGCAGAAAAGAACACACCTCTACCAGGATCGTCGAAAGAGTCAGAAACGTTTTGGGCAGATTCGGTCGAGCAACCAATAAATTCTTTTGATATGGATGGTTTTTTGAATTTAAACAAAATAACAATGCCAGTGGCAAAAATAATTCCTATAATAAATGGACAGGTTCCAGACATTTCTACTCAAGGCGATGTTCCTTCAGACTGGCTTCAGCGGCTCATCTTGAATGAGAAACTTAAAGCTCTTGGTGCAAATATCTATGAAGCATTTAGTTTTTAATATATTATTATACTAGAATATTAGTAAGATCACAAGATACTTTATAGAGTCATAACAAATATTTTCATCCAATCTTGTGCATTTTATTTTGCAATTCATCTTGCATTCCAATGTTTCTTGCACTAAAGGTCAATGCTAGCGTTGAGTTTTCTGTTTGGCAAATGCCCTTGGACTTTAAGTAACATAAGAAATACTCGTTACAGAAATACCAATATTTCCGATTTAAATTTATGCAGTCATTTCAGCATTAAGTATAGGAAAATGCAAGATTGTCGTTTCTGAAGTGTCACTTCCGTCATGGTATTTTTGCCGTGTTCGGCCTGAATGATACTGTGAAAATTATACAATTTTTCGTAATTACATCGTTACTGCACTTTAAAAAAATCGAAATAAGTATTATCAAATTTAGAAAATAAATATCCATGCTCAAGAGCCTTCTTTCGTTACGATAATTACGTCTCATGATTTGAAATTATTTCCATAAGAATACCACGCTTTGACATCTGTAGGAACTGCATGAATAATATATGATGACCTCTCTCCACAATTATCCCTGGTGCTCTTTAATACCAGTTTCCGCTCCGATAATGAGAATTGCTTGTGTCGTACATCCGCATAACAAAGCAAGTATAAGAAATTTAATAAAAAAAACTCTGTGCAAAGTCAATTACAAATGACAAAATAAGATGACGATCATAGTATTCATCTGAATCTAAATCAGACATTAAAAATAACCATGAATTATAAATATAAATCAAGTTCTAGGGTTATTTACTAAGATCTCTCGCCTCTATCCGCGAAATAAAGTACACGTATAAGTAAACCTTTGCTCTTATTTCTAGATCTCATACATGATTCGGACGTAAGGTCATACTAATAGCTTTTCTTGTATTCAGCATAGCTTTATTTACAGGACGCAACGAGATACTGTGCCTAGATTGTCTTTACAGCGAGCGAATCTTGCTACTTAGAAAAATAGTTATGCAGTAATAGTAATTATGAAATTATCTATCGGAAGAAACAGAGTTTTATTCTCGCATTAAACGAGGTAATGGTCTGCATTTATCCTTATTTTAATCCCTTTTCCCCTTATTTTATATAGACCAGTCGGAGTATTCAATTATATATTCGATGACGATAAATGCTTTGCAATTAATAAAATGTCTTATAAAGTCGGCGATGACATTTCTCTGCATATATTTTTCGTCCATAAAAGTTTGGCTTTTCCTCGCTCGTACACGACTAACGCTTAAAATATCCTTCGCCTTGACTAATTTTTATTATGTAAAAACGTTATATTACGAAAGTTGTTTCTCGGCGTACGCGTACACATTGGTCACTCTTATACCTTTAGCTACGACGACAAGTTTACTTCTCGTATATTATCTTCGCCTAATCTATATTACTTTCGACTATTTTGAGAGACTATCCATTTGTTCAGCGTCCTCGCGTTTATTTTATTATTAACCGTCCTATCGCAATGGTACAAATAATTACTAGCTGTCAATAATAGCAGTAGTGACGTGGCAATAGTATGGGTAGTAGTTGTTATAGTAGTGGTAATAATAGTTTAGTAGTAGTAATATTTTAGCAATAATAGTAGCAATATTTTTTCCTTTACTGTTACAATAGAAAATGCGTGTAAAAGGTTGATTTTCTTTGAGGAGCTTAGGTCGATACACTTTGTACCGTGACGTAGGTCAATGGAGGGTATTCCTGGTTGTAAAAATAAAAGTGTCGCCGTAGAACCTGTGAACTCCGCGATAAACTGGGAGGGATCGGAATATATTGGAATATAGAAGCGAGCGAGACTTACAACGGCCTACGAGAGGATGGCGATACTTCGCCTTGGTCCACCTATGCAGACGTTGTCGAGGCTGGACCATTTCTTAAGACCATTACGTAACGCCTCTGCTGTCACCTTGTCTTCGTAGACCCGGGACATTGCCTCAAGCTTCTGTGCCTTTTCTTTGCTTAATGGCTCACTGGGGAATGTCAACTCGTTCGCCTCCGCCAGAGTGCGCAAGTCGAAGTAATACTTTGCGTACACGCTCGACGGGACATTTATATTGAACTGCAGCATCTCCAGAAATTGCCTCTCTAATTCATTCCTGGGGATATATAATAAACGTTAATTTTTCTTTCGTTTCCGGAACTATGTTAATTAATTATGAATATCTCTTTTACGTTACAACAGAATGATGGAATGGGACAAGAATAAACTTACATGTCTTCAACTGTAATGTCTTTGAGGATTTGACAATAATCAACGTTCCAGACGGCTTGATCATCCCACACCTTGGATGCTAGGAGAATAGCACCAAGAACAATCCTTTTCCAATTGGCGGGTGTGATATCAATCTCTGCATAGGTTAACAGCCTCTCAAGATACACTAGAGTGATGATGGCACACTCTGCTGTTAATTGAGCTGCATTGAAAAGTGTCCTCACGAACTTATATATCTGCTTATGCTCTGGATTGTGTTTGTCATAGTCCTCAGAAACACCATCTCTCTGTGGAACAGTTATTTTTGTTATTTCATCATGCTGATAGCTTTTACGAATATACTAAACCATATTCAGGAATAGAAGATTATTGTAATTATTCTCTCTTTTGTTGTAAGTGCAATAACTTCTATACTTATGGAATAGGCATATTGAGAAAATATATATTCCTTTATGAGCATTTAATAATTATCTTATCATTTTCAACACCTATGATGTTAAGAAAACTTAAGAATGAATATTTATATTTTATTACCGTTAGTGGATGGAGCTTCTCATCAAATATATCAATTTGACGTTGGGATGTTCTATTCTTGATGTGATAGTAAACTGCTAGAGCAACACATTTAACAGTATTTTTAAGGTTTGGCTGGGATACAGTACTATCATCCAAGTATATTGTACTGCAACTACTGCTCTTTTTTAATGGCCTTGTATCTGCTATTTGATGTTGACTTTTCTTTCTTACCATACCATCTATAATGAATTCAAAAGTTAATACCATATTAAGTATAATCAGTAGTTACTCTACAATTTCAACAGTAAAATAAGACTAATTCCTTGAAATCTATGTTTTTACAAACTAGTTAATACACATAAATTTTGATAAGAACATTAAAAAATCCATGAAAAAATAGTCGAAAAATTAACCTAATCCTCTAATACTAATAATCGAAATTCTTATATACCATTATCCATATAGTACGATACTCACTTTCAATAGCTTGTTTGGAACGTTCCATAAAAATAGTACCAGCACATGGATGAAGAGAAGGATCAGAATCCCAGTCTTCAGGTTCACGTTCGCTGATATGCTGAAGATTATTGACACTGATTTCTCCCTCAGGAAGATGATCTTCCAGAGCACGACTCGCGCCTTCCGCTGAGGTTTCTTTGCGGCCAGTCTGGGGGCTGGAGTACGCGCAACAACTGTTCTTGTTGCCCATTTTGCTTGCTAAACAGTGAAACTAACCTCGTTTTCTATAAATTGGACGTAAGCTCCAAGTTCCAGTGGAAGGTTCACATGTCGTTCCGCTTCTAATCAGCTGGCAGGACCATCCTCAATAGCAATTAATAATGCCCAAGGTACTTGTTCTCTCATATCGTCCTTGTTATCGTTCCTGTCAATGACATTACATTGGTCGACGTCAAAGTTGTAAAAAGAAACATTTCAGAACCCAGTCTAACCACGGTTATTACTACAAATCAAATTATCCGGGAATCTGATGAAGTGACAACGCCTTTGCACTGAATACCGGCTAAATTTTTGATTCTTGGTTGATATCTATTAAATTTCTGTGTGGTTTGACACATGGCCGCGGCTTGCAACACTCATTCTAGTCAGTCCTCTAATTTGTCTAATAAACGGGTGAACTTGATGACTTCTAATAAGTCTACAGTATATACCTCCTATCCACTCCTATCCTATGCTCATGCACTTCACGCCGATGCACCAAGTAGGTAGCCAACACAATGAATTTCAATCAATTTCAATGCATTGCCAAAGTATGGCGCCACTATTTTCGCAACACCATCATCAATTTTCAAGAACTAAAAATATACTATAGTGGACTTATAAATACACCATACACAGATTAAAAACTTATCTAAAATATTTAACTGTACAAAATATGTGCCTCTGCTTATTCTTTTTCTTTATCTTTTGGTGGCTTTATTTCCCCGCTGTTGCTTCGCTAGTCTTCAAATTCTACCCAACTCTTGGCAGTTTCCAAATGCCGATAACTGCACATACAGGAGCAACTAGTTATAATCTTAAAACGGTAGAGGGCCACGTTAATGACAAATATTAATCTTGTTATGCCTATGTATGTACAATACAATTCAAATTTGTACATCTTAACTACTGTACTTCCACAATGGATCGTGATGATTATAGGCTCTTGTAACAGAAGCAATGCTCAAAACTTTACCTGAAATTAATTTCATTCATTTATTTTAATATATTTTGACTGACTTATGGTGAGTAAGAACTTTTACTCAAATCTTTAATGCAAAGTATTCATTCGTATAAAATGTATTTAACGCATGAAGAGTATATGTGATCAGCTAGACTGTTGTATTGTAAACACATTGTTGATTATGATGATGGCATATATAATTATATGATTATACTGTAATTGGCAATTACAACGTCAAGTGCAGAACAATTATCATTTGCACTATCGCAAAAAGCTTATCATATATCTATAACGGAAATTATTAAATATTCTACCATTTTCATCTGACTATTCGTTTCCAATAAAATTTTATAGAATTACTATGTTCAACTTGTACAGCCGCGACGTCATTTCTATTCGGTAATCGCAAGTGTACTATCTTCATATTACTTATCTTAGTGTATTTGACAAATGATTGTGCCCTGATAATTATCCACTCGACGCTATGCACGAAAACAAAGGTTTAATTAACTCTTGTAATTCGTCCTTCTTTTTAACATTCTGTTGTTAAAAAGAGCTGTGGATTACAATATTATGACACAAGATCGTCTAGATAGACTTTGAATAAGAAAAGTCTATTTTCATATGAATGTGGCTGTCTATACTAATAGCAACCAGTGATGTAATTGAGTAAGCAACAGGTGCTTCATATTGAATGATGTACATACATACAGTTATTAACTATATTAAATGAATTTGTTATAGGCTTCATGGAACTACTTAGGTAATTTGTATATTAGTACATTATTCATATCTGTGACTGCTACTGATAATTTACTATGTGTAAATACTGCTGTCTCAAAGTTATACAAATAAAATTATATATAAAACTTTATCTTTGTGTCTTGCAATACATTAACTCACAATATTTATTCACAAAGAGCGATACAAACATTTTTCTAGTTAATCATTTATATGTCAGTGTTCATTATATTATTAGCTTATCCACGTTATTGATATTTTCATGGCATGAGAAAATATTTAAAATATAGGTAGCCTAATTCTTTTTATACCTTTAATATATTATTATTTTAAAATATCTCGGTATCATTCTTACTGTAATACTTTAAGTCTTTGATAGTGTATATGTAGTTAAAACATGTGTTTATTTCAAAACGATACATATATTACATAAGTTATCACTGA
Source organism: Cephus cinctus (assembly GCF_000341935.2). Lineage (NCBI taxonomy): Eukaryota > Metazoa > Arthropoda > Insecta > Hymenoptera > Cephidae > Cephus > Cephus cinctus. Next base: position 54,490 of record NW_014333303.1, on the reverse strand, counting down.
ATTTTTCAATTGGCTATAAAACAGTATACAAATATTACTGATAAGATAAAATAATGGTAGGGAGATCTATAGCAGAATACTCAAATGGAGAAGCTGTTCAAGCAATTGATCATTTTTAGACTTGCTTAGTTGCCATTAATGGTACTTTCCAATTAATTTGCCTTGTGTTTTGAAGTTTCTAATAACAAGATCTCAGGTATACGTACCTTATTATACACTTACTTTCTATTTCAAAAGTTACTAATAAATTATCCATATATTTATAGCATCTGACAATAAGAAAGTCTGGATAATTAAACTTAATGCTTGTTCATTCACATCAATTTAATTCTTTAAACTTACTACACATAACACAATTTTATTAATAAGCTCGATCAAAATACTTCTATTGTAAATTAAATTTATGATATAGTTAGTTTTTTTGTCTTCGGTATATCCTAACCGATCTTTTGTCCTTGATATATGTCACCTGTCACACTAGTGTTCAATGAAGCATAATCTGTTCAAATGCATAAACCATGAAGCTGTGTAACACTTTGCTGTAGTTCTAAATGCCAATTACAGCAGTCTATAATAATCAGTGGAAAAGACTATATTTTGTATCACAGAGAAGCAGATACTTCAGGATAAGTGAGTCTTTAGACCAGTATTAACAAAGTCTATTGTGTTTAATTCTTTCAGTTCAAAAAAAGTTACCATCATGAGTGCTTTAGATTCAGAGTCATTGGAAGTGGTAGAGAAGCCATTATTCGTCCCACCACTTGAAGAAATAAGAGATGGTATAGTATTTCTAATATGTAGAACGCTAACATAGATTTAAGAAAGTATTAAGAATGCTATGAATTTATTAATTCATTACAGTTTTAAAACAAGCGCTACCGAATAACTTTGCTGAAGTCGCTGTAGAAGTGGTGGATTGTCCAGATTTGACAAAACAGCCATTTACCCTGGCAGCTCCAGGTAATCAATATAATAATTAATTTTGAATGAAAAAAATGTACATTCTCTATATTATAATAATATACAATCATCTCTTAATTTGTAGGACTTGGCGGCAAGCAAAAACTGATAGAAATTGGTGGCCCACCATACCTACTTCCCCTTGTTCAAAGGGAAAAAATATACGACGTGCAATCACTCTTAAAGCGTCTGAACTATGGAGACATTGCCCTACTCATAGGTGCTGGAGCAGGTCCATGGCCATACCTGAATTGTAATTGCGAGGTAATGCGATGATAAACTTATACTTATTTCTAATAATATAAAATCGATAAATATGTATTTTAAAAATCCTTTCTATTCCAGTTAGTAATGAACCTGGCAATTGCACCATCGGGATTAAAAAACGAAACCCGCATTGGTTCTGTGAACAAGCAAGCCAATTGCTGCGTACAACAAACATTACCAGAAAAAGAAACTCGTTTAGCATTACTAGCTAATATTTATGTAAGTGAGGGTAAACCTGGTAAAGTATTGAAGGTGCACGTGAAGAAGCGCATCGGTCAAGATGACTTCATCGCGAGTATCCGAAAGGCCGTACGGTCATATTATAAGGATAAGCTAGTCGGTGAGCTCACATCCGTTCAGACAGTTAGTTTTAAGCGTTAAGGATGACATCTGAATAATAAATAATACCAATGGATAATCCGTCTCATTAGGTTTGGGCGGTACCTTCTTATTGAAAGAAGGTAAGGCGAAACAGCACGTGATGTCCGATTTCTCTACTGAGCCTCTCAACAGTGATGAAGCCCTAAATGATTGGTTGTATTTCTTTGATATGTCTGCACCTTTGATAGCAGTTGGAACAATGGTTACTGACGAAGCGGTAGGGATCTCACTATTATATTTAATATAATTTTTGTCAGAGATTATTGTTTATAAACGGCTTATATAATGGCTACTTATTGAATTTATTAAAAAATATATAATAGACTAATGGAGTAATTTTGTTGTAGGGCATGGATCTACGTGTTCAACATTTCCACAGCTTTTCTCATCACGGAGAAGCCGGACATTATCATATTGACACTACACCTGATGTCGCTGAATACCTAGGCTATTTCAATGTGGGCGAAGCTCTATACCGTGTAGATCAGCCACCGTTTGTTCAGAACTTTGGAAAAGATTGAAAAATTGATTGATTTTTATGTACTCATGATGATTTGATCTTTATATACTCTGACTTTTCATTAAAATAGTATCAACTTACACATTCATCGATGCAATAAACTTTTTGTATGCAGTAATATGATTTTCGTGAAATCTAGTATCGAAAAGATAGGCCAACTTAAGTTATCGTTTAAAGTAACGTCGACCTTAATAAATATTAAGAGTATCTAAAAGACTATCTATGAACTCGACGCCAGTTACATAAAGACAGTTCTACTAACATATAAAATGTAATGTCATGTTTCTGTTATCGACTGGACGCAGCTTCCACGAGACCATCAGTTTACAGTTCTACTACGTCTCTTGCATCTACTAATGTCGTTAATCCATAATAAGCTCTTTGACGCGGTAAGCCGTATATGGTAATTACATCGGGCAACAGATGAGTCCCTGACAGTAGTGTTTTAGATATCTTTCATTCAACATTATTCGAGATAAAGAATCCGCGATGGTCAAAACAATGAAGTTCAGTATCGACTCCGTGACATCTTATAACAGCATCCATCCGACTTACCAGTATACAGAACAATTTAACAATAATATCGAAACTTACCGGGATGGGACAAAATGGTTTGGAGTGTTCCTGGCGTTTTTATCTGGCACATTTTTCACTATAAGTTCTGCCCTGGTGAAGGCTGTGCGTAACGTCGATCCCATGATACTCTTGAGCATCAGGTGTCTGTTACAAATAACTGTTATGCTGCTGGTGGCTTTTAAAGACTCCAGGAATCTATTTGGTCCTAAAGGACAGCGGTTACTTGTTCAATTTCAGGTGAGTTACAATAAATGTTATTTTCACTGCATTATTGCTCTGTTAGATTCACAGAGTGAATTAAAGTAACTGATTACGCTATTTCGTCTTGTAAAGGCTTAGACATAATAGATATTCTTAATGTACTGCAAGTAATACGTTACTTTTATTTATATTAATTTGATAATTTTCAGGGTTTAGTAGGAGGTATGACGCTCTCCCTGCTGTATTACAGCTTCAGAATGTTACCCTTGGGAGATGCTACCACGATAATATTCAGCTCACCGATAATCGTAATTGCTCTATCCTTTATATTTTTAAAGGAACCTTGTGGAGTGTTGCGCATAGCCGTTATATGCACACTGTTCATAGGTGTGACTTTAGTTTCAAAACCACCATTCCTGTTCCAAGTAAGAAGCTAATAATCTGTATAAGAATTCATCTAGCATTACATTGCTATCGTACTATATCTATCACCATGAATTTCAGATGCACAAAGAAGAGCATTACAACGTGATGGGATACGTGTGCGCAATTTTAGCAACGCTCTTCACGGCCATGAACATAGTTATAATGAGAAAATGCTTGGAGGTCCACTATTCTATAATAGTATTAAATCTTTCACTATGGGCTCTGGCTTCAGCAATAATTCTCTTCTTTGCTATGTCAAATAATCACGAATTCAAATTTCACTTGCCCCGAGATAGCATCACTTGGCTGAAGATATTAGCCGTTGCATTTACTGGCCTCCTGGGCCAGGTTCTGGTAGCTATGGCATTGAAGATCGAGGGTGCTGGAAAAGTTTCAGTCACAAGGTCCCTAGATATAATTCTAGCTTACATAGTTCAGATTTACTTCTTCGAAGAAGTGCCCAATCAAATCAGCATCGTGGGAGCTGTCCTCGTCCTTCTCTCTGTTATATGCATGGGTTTTGAAAAGGAGATTTACGGGATTTGCGATTTTATTCCCTAAGCCATTGTTACAATATTTTCAATTATCTCAGTTGCGTAACGCGTACGCACACTGCAAATTGCTTATAAAGAATCAAGTGGTACCTGTACACATGGAGAAAGGCTGAGTTTATTAACATGTGAAGATACAAAAAGGAAAAGTGTTTCCCACAATTGAAAAATTAAGATGAAAATGTAATGTTTATTGAAAAAGGAAAGGCACAAGTCTGCCAGTGTTTATCCAGAAACTATCATCGTTAAAAAGATCCCGAATGATGCTCAAATGTTTAATGAGAATAACTCTTATGTCTGACAATTATGTTCTCCTTCGCTCTCTTCTTTCGTACAAGATATAAAGTTGCGAAGGTAAAACGGGTCAACGCAATGTACAATTTGAACTGCCGAATAACTATAATATACCTTCGGCCTAGACAAGTATATGCATATCCGTATATTTATGTACATGCATACATGAATATGTACAGTATCGATTATAAAAGGTTTAATCTTGTACGGACGTAGGTAGTAATATTGTTTTCCCTTTTAACGATATATCTAATAATAATGATTTATTCAAAGAAAAATACAACTACGATTAACAGTAAATTGCGCCACCATACCGTTTCCAAGGGTAATATGTACAATTTACTACTTCTTCCTGGTGAAAGTAATCGCAGTACCCCGATTATATTTTCTTTCATTTATATAGCCCGGGGATTAATTAACTCAATCCTTACACATCTAGATATACTACATAGTCCTTAGATTATAACCGAACTGGTCATATAAGATTTTCTTCCTTAAATCCATTAAAACTTTATCATGCAACACATTGTTATTCTATCGAGTAATTAATTACTTTAGACATAATTATATCAAGTTAAACCACAATTACTTACACATTCATGACTTCCCTCATGATTGTAATTAGACTTATTAATGTACTTTGCTAGTATTTTCTCTCGTATTAAAATTCGTCTTGTAAATATTACCGTATCCTGTAATTTTCGTCGCTTTTCTAGCTGCTCTATGAAAACAAAAAAAAAGTATTCACCGAGCAGAGCGCATATGAAATATTTGAAGGAGAATATTTTCATGTGATACTTTATCTTTAATGCGAATTCCAAACGAGACTAACGAGTCCTACGACTGTCGACGACTTGGTCGACTCTTTGATATCGATCTGAATCGATCGAATATATACAATACCATTTGCAAAAAGTAACAACAGCCGATCACCTCCTTCGACAGGGTATACCTCAAGTCATTGAACTCGATGCGTTATCATTTATGAGCGTAACGGAGTGTAAAAAATCATTAATGAAGAAATATCATTAATGACGCTTCGCCCGTGCCAATACCCCTTTAATCGGACCTCGTTTTACTGCAAATTTTCAAACTGTACAAGTAAGGCAAATTGCTAAATCGTAACGATGATAATTTGCGTCTTGTTTTTGTACTAATAGTTATACGTTGTTGTCAATGAAGTTAACGCAATTTCCTGACACTTTCAGATTATTAACAAATGGAGTAGTATGATGGGTAACATTAATTACAAAAAAGAAAAAAAAAAGACAATAATAATCATTATGTACGACTCGTCCTCTGAAATTACTATAAATTTTGTTTACCTCTTCTTTAATATTAAAATATAATATAGCTCTTTCTCCAGCAACAACACCTGATACTCCTACTTTTTTTTTCCTTTTTCTTGGTTTATTCCATCAAGAGCCGTACAAGCAGGTATCTCAAACGCACCCAGTCCTAACGTGCACGAATATTAATAATACATCTTCGCGTGAAATAAAACCAAATATATGTATTAATGCGCGCGAGAAGTAAAAAAACGTAAATTCCGCCAATGCGTTTAACGCTCGTGGCTGACATTTATCTTCAGAACGACTCCTCCCTATGTGTTACACGTGAGGTATACATAATGTGTATCAATGGCTTAGTCAATGTTTGGTATGATTGTAACGCATGAGCGTTACCATAATAGAGCGTAAGTCTAGTATGTGTAATGTAAATGTTGCATAGAATAACAATAACCCACGGCAGGGAAAGAGAAGAAGAAGAAGAAAATGAAATCATGTACCTTTACGACCAATGAAATTCATATAAATATATTATCTCTTAACGCACACAGTGGAAGGAAAATGATGAATGATCCATTGTTTTTATCGGTATCAAATTATCGATGAATCAAATAACGTGGCATTGTGTTTGACAATTTCTGTGAGGAATTACATAATATTCATGAAATTATGTAGATCTTTTTAAAACTCGCAACGCAGATGCCAACAAGATTTTTTAAAATACACTCTTGTGCAGGGAATGAGTCCTCGTCCAATTAACTATCATTCAGAGAAATAACAAAATGCGTGATAGCCTTTGCACAATCGAAGAAACGTTATTACGTCGTACAATCTACAGTGGAAATAAACGCGATTAACAGTAAGAAGAAAAGTAAACGCGTTACAGAAATTGTATGTCTAACGTGTTAATTAATCATTATTCCATTAGTTACGGTTATTCGTTTATTTCGCTGTTGCACTAAGCTTTTCCGTAAATAATAAAGCATCCGTAACGCTTTGAAGATTTGCGGAGCATTTAAAAGTGTTAGGGATTTTACTTGGCAATGCACAGATTTCTATTTAGACTTGCGTATCACTTTGACTAGTACCGACAGTATATAACGTGCCAACGAGTTATCACTTTCTCATAATAAAAGTGCACGTACGGAAATACCAACTCGATACAACGTTACGAATGATTCTCTAAATCATTCAGTGACGGTAGTATCGATTACAGGATTATTTATATAACATATGTATATATAAATTTACAATGTCTTTCCTTAATCGATACAGATTAATTTAACGAATTCATAGCCATGTGCGACGACACAATAAATCTGTACTCATTTGTTATCTCTCCGTTGAACATAAGCAACCGCACGGCGATACTTAATAAAAATTTGTATCATCATCCGATGAAAATGGTTAACGTACAATCTCTTTGCAATTAGTATAACGTTGTTAAATAAATCCCCGTAATACCGAATCAGTGCCATAATGAACATACTGTTTGGCGATACTCGACAAACGAATCTGGAGAATCGAAATATGTCGAATTAGACTGACAATAATTTTTTTGATAATTTCTTTTAACTCGGTCTAAAACACTGAACGTTATTGGCTCTGCGAGAATCGAAGTTCTCGACATTGAACTCGTGATAATCGTTTGAGCAATCGAGAGAAAAGATCTTTATTCCAATGTCTCATTAATTGCACTAACAATTCATCCAGCGAATAAAATAACAACGAAACGGTAAGATCGCGCATCGCAATTCTATATTATTGTATGTATGAAAATGTATATAACGCTAAAAGAGAACGTTATGCGAGGTCTGTATTTTAGGGCCGCACGAATAATCTTCCCTGATTCAATTATGCTATTATGCTTTCAAAATTGTATCCTCTATTCCCTTGTACTTTACTGTATTCACAACGGTAACAGTTAATCTGTCTCTTGATCATATTTATTCTCTCTAGATATATGCACAAGATAAATGGACAATTTTAATATGAAACTAAGAATAGTCGAATCGTGCGCGAGGGCAGTCTATATATAACAATAATAATAATATAAGAATAATAATAACGAAAATCGCCCGTATCGTTCAGACATTCGACATTATAACGTACAATTTGTAATTTACCTTTGATTCGATTTAAGGGCTAAGAAGTGATATACAATAGAATTTATATGAACGCAGCATCGTAATGGAACACATTCCTATTGATATTTCAATTATCATGTACACGTAGTTATGCTTGATCCCGTCTTATAAGTAATATGAGTCAAGGTCTATGCCGCGTCGTTTCTTTATAGGAAAGCGAAACGGCCCCTATGGCAAATAAAAGCAAGGTTCACCGTTGCTCGCTGTTAATTGAGGGAATCTAAAGAACAACCGGAAGAATAGATAAAAATGAATTTGGTTGCGACAGTTCTTAGCGTAAACATAATCTCGCCTGCTTAAGTAATACAGAGATGTATACTGTTGTTTTAAATGACGACCGACTGAAGTGTTATTCTGTGCACATTTGTGAAAATGAAAATTCAAAAGTATAAGGACAAAAGTTAAAACGCATAATATGAAAAACAAAGTGATGAAATAGAAACGGGAAAGTAACGATAAATAGGAGTAAATAGAATAGAATATAGAGGATAACGAACTGGAAGAGAATATGGTATAGATCATGGATAAGAAAATAGCAAACAGCATTTTTCGCATAAAATCCCAGTACCATTTTAAATGAACCAACAAGTCATCCACGTTCCGCATGGCAAACGGTCTTCAATTAATTGTTCGATTAAACGAAATATTTGTATAATAGAACAAACCTGGATACCTGCTTTACTCACTTTACCCAAATGCAATCAAATGTGTATCGGCACATGAACCAAAAGCTCTGCACGGGTTGAAAATACTGCCGAACACATCTCGCAAGTATATTCAACAGCATCAGGTATTATGGTCTCTGGCACATCGTCTACTGGTCCAATAACGCTATGTATGGTCATCAATCTCTGTGGTGTCGATTCGACCATCTTAACGCTCAGTTTGACATTTCCATTTTCCATATCGTCCATGTGATCGGACCTTCCAATATCTGGAAGAATGGACTCATGCTCGGCATTTAGAAGATTGGCCTCGAAATTAAGGTCCATATTGGTTCGATCTAGACGATTTGCGGAGAGTCTGACTGGCTCGACTCTCTGGGAAATATTATTGTTTTGCATCTCATCCTCCTCCTCGTCATCTATATCTCTTGGCTCTTGTTTAATCACCACTTGCTTCTGTTTTCTCACTCTCCTCATGACGACGGGTTTCTTTCTCGAAGGCGTTGGAGCTTTTTCGATATTCATACCAAGGATGTTGCCGTTATTGTTGCTGTGATTATTGCTAGAACTTTTTTGAAGTCCTGGTTCGATTTTGATATTAGTCAAGAGTGGCGACAAAGGTTTATCCATGTCCTCCTTTGGCTTTGGGAATGTTGCAGGCGTCACATGTAATTTCCCTTCGATATGATAACTCACATTTTTCGTCCTAGGTCGATTTCTTTCGCCACCTGGGAAGATTCCCATCTTGTGCTCACTTGGCATCACTTTTGGGGTCCTTGTAACCATTGTCTTTGTCTTTTGTCCTTTTTTGGCCCCATCGCTACCTACCTCGACAGGTACCCTAGTCTTTTGAGTATGTATCATTTTTGGCCTACCAGATTGCGAGGAGGTTTGGGTCTCGTTCTTCTTGTCTTCCTTCTTTATCTTTCTCTTCGAGAGCTTCGACTTTGAAGGATTCAACTTTGAATTGCTCACAATTGAATTAATATTCTGTAAAGAGCTTTCGAAGCTCTTCAAGACATTCTGATAACCCTCCTCAACATTAGCACGATGCTGCTGCTTGTTCTTTCTCCCAAGCTTTCGTTTGGTATTGTCATCAGAATCTGAACCAGGTTGCTGTAGCATATCTACATAATTCTCACTCATACGAGGCATATTCATGCTCGCCCCTTCGAGAGGTTTCAACTTACGCCTCCTCTTGTATTTTCTAGGACCGGATTGAGGTTGTCTCCTAAGCGCGGTATTATCGTCGCAGTGTTGTACTATGTGCGCCACTATCTCCTCGGATGTCGAGTACGCGTCGCCACACACTTTACACAAGTACGGAGTCATGCTTCCGTGGCACTTTGGATCGGGCCCAGAATGATGAGCCCTTACGTGTTCACGTAATACAACCTACAATGATCCAAACGGTATTGGTAAATAAATATACGACATGTCAAGCAGTATGATATAAAATGTGATACAACAAATTAATGCAGCTTACACGTTGATTAAAAGCACGAGGACAAATCGCACAACCATAAGGCTTTTCACCGGTATGTATACGTTCATGCTTTCGCAAAGTTCCACCGTCTGCAAAAGCCTTCCAGCAAAAGCGGCAACCATAAGGCCGCTCGCCGGTGTGAATACGAATATGAATTTGTTGTGAGCTTCGGCTACCGAAGGTCTTGCCACATTCTCGGCATGGAAATGATCTACCGCCTAAATCCTTGTTGTGCGAATGACGATGACTTACAAGAGCTCTACCATCTGGAAACTCCTCGCCACATTCGTCGCAGGCTACCATTTTATTGCGATGAGATACCATATGTCTAGAAGGAGCATATTTATGTTATACATGTTTTATCGCAATAAGAAAAAATATACCAAATACTTACCTTCGTAGCCTGGCTTTACTGTGGAAACGTTTGCCACATTTCGTACAGCCGAAAGTCTTATCGGCATTGTGAATCCATGAATGTTTTAATAAACTTCGTTTGTCTTTGCAAGTTTTACCACAAAGATTGCACGTATTTGGCGGTGCATCATCCGCGTGATATTGACGCACATGCTCTGCTACTTCTGCATCGTCTCGACACCTCTGACCGCACAATAGACAGCGGCGACTAGGAGATCTATGTTAAAGAAATCATACATACAGACACCTAATGCAAACAGTGAAAGGATGCGTTATCATCCAGTAAACAATCGTCCCATGATCATCACAATAATAAATGCAATTAATAGTAAAAAGACTTAATTGCATAATATGGATATAAACAATTCCAAAGTAAACACTCCCTTAGATACTTTCTAAACAAAATTATGATACTTCAATCATGAAAGCATAGTACCTAGCGTGCAGTTCAGCGTGTGCAAGTAATGCTAAGGCCTCTTCGAACCATTCTCCACACACATTGCAAACGTGATGCTGACTCGATCCTTCAGTCATGTCTATTTCCTGCTTCACGTGAATTCTATTAAGTACACGGATTGATTAATATTAATCGCGGTATGTAATAAATAATTAAAGATATAAGTAGAGAAGATGACATACTTCCGATGACGTTTAAGCAGATCTAAACGATGGAAAGGTACTCCACAAGTTTCACAATAGAACTCGCCAAACCTTTCGTCACCAGTGTATGTAGCATCGTTATCATATTCATCCATCTCGGTATGAACGGTACCACCATGTTTCATCCTAACGTGATCTCGCAATGTATTCACGTCCCAAAACATGTCACCACATGAAGTACACTCGAAGGGGCTATCACCACCATGTATTCGAGCATGAGATGCCAATGCCTTTTCACGAGCAAATCCGACACCGCAATGCTGACACACGTAGGGCTTTGTTGGGTCCGTTATTGGCCAGCGAGGTGGTTGCGGTTCGCTTGGCATTGTGGATATCTCATCGGTCCATCTCGAACTGGATGCATAGTTACTACTTCTTGCTGTGTTTCGACTCGTCATTTCTTCCAGAAGTCGCATATCCTCGTCAACGTAATCGTACGACTTATTCATGTACTTGTTCATTTCAATTTTGATATCGTCGTTGTTTCTTTTGGCTGATGCAGCATTGTTTTTGCGTTTTCTTGGAGCACTAGATTGAGCCTTCTTACGTCTACCTCTATTCGGCTCCTCTTCGTCATGGGCGAGGGAGTCGTCGTCGTTTAGATCATCCTCGAGACCGTCGCGAGAAGGTGCGTACGCATGAATCTTTAAGTGATTCATGAGATCACACTTTCTAACGTAACGTGCACCGCATAGATTACATCCATGCGGACGGTCTGTTTGATGTGCAACCATGTGATTCATTAGATTCGCTTTTTTCCGAAATCTACGACTGCAAAAATCGCAAGGATATGGTCGAGTATTTGTATACGAATCCTGATCGATTGGTAACGGGATTTCCATGTCGTCGTATTCCAGAAGGTTGTCGTGAGATACTTTTGTTTCTGGTATTTCCACTCTTGAAACAGAAATCAACACATGTTACGTCATTGGATATAGAAATTAGCTGTATCTTGATTTATACTTATGTTAAATGCAAACATTTTTTAATATTTTTAAAATAATTATAGAATGACAAATTCAATGTTCACATTTAGCGAATTTCTTATGAATAATATTTTAATTTTTTTAATTTATGGAAAAGAAGACTCACCCATCATCTGGGCCGGATCTATCCCAATTATCGGCTATTACCTCTTCAGTTACTTCTATATTAAGATAATCGTGACCTTGATCTTGTGGTACTATATAGATAGACTCCATGTCACTTGTCTGAGGTACCATCAAGATTTCTGAATCTGCTGTAGTACCACAGTCAGGACCAGATTCCACTGTTTCCTCTACACACACCTCTTCACATGCTCCAATGACCTCTTCCTCCGGGGCAGTGAGTTCTGCTTCCAAGCCACATATTACTTCTTCATGTATAACGTTTCCTACTTCCTCCACCCACTGCAATGCTAAATCTCCGCCTACATCCATTTTTGTTGTTGTTGTACCTATTTTATCACTGAAATCACTTAAATGAAAATATATTATTAACTAGACATATTCGTAGTTAAACTGCGCATTCATTTATAATAGTTTTAAGGAGTTGAAGGAGGCATAAGAACATTTCTTAAAAAGACAATCTGTAATTTGTATGTCAGTTATAAAATCAAGATATCAGTCTTATTAAGCAATTGCATTACACTTAATTCTTTGATTGAGGTAAAATATTTTTCATATGTTCGAATCACAAATTGTACACTATTAAATGGCTATATGATGTAATATGCAAGGCATATAATTATTGCTTAATATGTGAAATACATCAAGACTCATGAAGCAATACTTCCTGAAGACTTTTTCTGCGTACAAGTTCACTTCTCGGAGTAAAGAAAATAAGAACAGACGACTAAATAGGTGAGTATGATGCAATTACACAACTTGCACAAAAAGAAATTTTATACCAGCCCCAATAAATAATGATATGTTCAGCTAATTTAATACTTTTTTTCATAAAAATACATATTTGTGTCATAATTTAATGTTTTAAAAGGCGTGAAGAAATAAATTATGAAGCAATAAACATTTGCAGAAAACAAATAAGGATTTGTCAAGAGACTAAGAGTATCATTCTAAAATAAAATGTATACAACCTTTTACAGCAGATCATGCATTTATTCGAAAACTACGGCAGTAAGGATGTTGACATCTAAGGTTATATTATATAGGTTATGACTCGTAGAGGTTATAAAGATGAGCGTTACTAGTATCGGAGTTGCATAATGCGTACCGGCAAATCAAATTGGGATGGCGGAAGAACCATCGCGCGACGAAAACAAAAAGTGTACGGTCGCGCAATAAATATTTTACATACGATGAAAGCAGTAGCCATAGCCTCTTTATGCCAAGCCTCCATCCACCCAATTACATGTTATAAACTGACACAAACGATCACTCTTCCATGCACGCGTGTATATTTTCAATGTCGAATCAATGCGGAATCAGCACAAACGCAATCACATCATTTTACTTACTGTTAAATTTCTTCAACGCAGCTATTAACCTAACCAAAAATACTTTATCGAGATCGAGAACAGCGTCGACCTTCGGTTGTTTTCAATTTGGAGGGGATGCGTTTAGAAATAAATTTAACAAAATGGCCGCCACACACGCCTGCCGTTGATTACTCCAATATATAGATGGGCCTACTTTAAGGATACCCTGATGTCAATCAGCTCATTTTTCTCAATGATTATGTATATGTGCTAAGCAGCCTGAAAAAAATTGTATTTACTAGCTACTGCATCAGTATCAAAACTTAATATATGTAGATAATCTATTAAAATGCATTGGAGTAAACATATGCAACCTATCGATGAACCATATCAAAATCTTACGCGGGCTATTCATAAGACAATTTTTATCCGAATACATTGGAGCCACATCTAAACAATTTTAATCTACGACTTACCTGTTCATGTAGGTAAATGATACGAATTGAGACGTGCTTACTTCCTATAATCGCATATGGTTAAGGATTATTACGTTTTAGTGATTGTATTTTGTCATCACGTATTCATTTTAATTTTACATATTAGCATTTTAAATGCCGTATTATTGGCTCTTGTCCATTTGAATTATTAAATATAAAATAACATGGAGCTTTCTTTAGTATCACGGAACAATTAATTAAACAATTTTGAATCACCCTCCAGCGTCGTAAATGTTGCGTAACGTTCAACACGTACTTATCATATCAATCGCGTAACAGTACCTATTGTAAATATGAATTACAGTTTAGAAAATAGTTTAGAAATATTGTAGAAATATTGCTATGCACACACTTTTAATTTTTGTTGTCAGAGCTTAGTAAAATAGTTTTCATTTATTTAAAAGGCTATTTTTTAATAACTCTGACTTTTTATTTAAATGCAACGTACAAAATTAGTATAGTGGAACGTCAGTAGACGGCGATACGTACGCTACGTAATTAATCAAACTGAACATAACATACATAACATAATATAAAATAACCGAACCATGTCAATTTGAATTCATAATATTTCACCTCATCCGAGGTATGAACGCAAGTCATAAGAAAAGGTAGACAAATTTGAAAGTATTAAATTATTGGAATACTCTGGAATTATTTGGAAATATGGTAATGCAAGCAGCTATTGAGATATAATCAGTTACGTCCGACAGTTAAGGAATTGATTGTTAAAATGTCTCATTCCGTGGTAAGAATTCAGTTTATGTATTATTTTTTATTTTTGTTTACAATCAGCATTACTTTAAAATAATTACTTTGGGATTGTTTTCACATTTCTAATGACATTATTATTTAGGGAAAGCTAATGGATAAAAAATGTCAACCAGTGCAGTCATTAGAATATTTTACCGATATAAAAAAGAGTAAGTATGAAATTGATATTTCACATTAACCCTTTGCACTCCACTATCCCCTCTCAGGGGACATCGTAATTCTAGCATATTACTCGGATGTCCCATCTCAGGGGACATTAAAGTTTATTAGTGATTGCAGGGAATTAACTTATTCCAGCACAACTTTTTGAGAAATACATGTTTTTCTGAAATTTCCACAAAGTGGCGCTGAGTAGCTAGTGAACGCCCAGAATGGTTCTGAGTGCAAAAGGTTAATTTTCATGTACAACATACTTTTTCAATGACTTGAATTGCTGACCATATATCATTTCCTAATTATGCCTTTAATTTTCAAGATTGAAGTATAATTATACTTTTGTCTATTGCAAATCATGGTACACTTGTTGAATATCTACTGTTATTCTGATAGAAATGTTTATATTTATGTTTATGTTATAGTGCATGGAAGGGCTGAACCAGTGAGATTGACTCAAGCTTTCATTCATCCTGGACACGCTGAATCATGTCGAAAAGGTGAGTATCAATGATCAAAAAGTGCATGATTTATTGTGATGTCATTTGGGCTTAAATTTTGTAAAATTTACAAATATATTTTAATATTAAGATCAATTATGAAATGTTATAATGTGAATATTTCTAATTGTAGCAACAAGAGAAAAAGCGCAACCAGTAAAAGTAAAGGAACTTTTAAAGGAGTTGCGAAGCACAAATCCAAGCCGTAAAAAGAGTAGTATGTATCTAGCAAAATTACTTTCAATTATTAAAAAAAATAAGTTGTATACCATGCAGTGTAAGAGAAATGATAATTCGGTATTATCTCACAATTTCAGGACTTGAAACAGAACAATCCTTCAGACTTAGCGTACGACGAAAATTATATAATTCTCCAAAGGTAATGGAAAACTTGAATTTTATTGCTGAGACAAATAAACCTGCAATAGTACCACAAAAAAGTATTTGTGTGAATAATAAAAATGAGAGTGCAGGATCTAATGTATTTAAAGTACCAATGCAGAAACTAAAAAATGTTGCTGCTTCAGGAAGCCAACGAAAAAGTATGTTACTACCCCCAAATACCATAAAAAACAGATACACAAGAATGAAAGACTCTTTGAGCTTAGCATCAAATATAAAAGCTACACCTGTAAAAACCACCATTAAACTTAAAGCTTCTGAAAAACTAGGAACTGTAGTAGAAGCACCCAATTCAAATGAATTGCTGATGGATAATTTAGTTAATGCTGAAAATACCATCAACGGTAACGAATTGAATACAATTGTTACAGCTGATGTCGATAACGAGGTAAAGGATAACAATATTAACATTAACCCATATAATATAAACTTAAATTCGATAATTAATATTGATAAACAACATCTAATCCGCTTACAATCACATTGCCAAGAGACGATATTCGCTCGTGAAAAAGAATTGAGTGAATTGAAGCAAATGTTAGTCCTCATTAAAAATTTATTGGAATCTGAGACATCAAAGAACGTAAGAGCTTGTTTGTCCACTGAGGTAACAGACACTGTATCACAGAAAGAATCAGACAAGTTAACTGCAATAGGAAATGGAGCACATCAAAATGATCAGCAGACGGAAGTTTTATCAAAAGAAGTTGTTGACGAAGAGAGTATAGAATTGACACAAAATAAGGCCCATGAAGAGAATATCAATTCCTCTCAAAGAGTAGACTCACCACAAACTATGAATGAACTACAAATTGATGAGAAAAAATTTAAGACTATGAAAAACATGGAGGAAGATAAGGAAAATTTCAAGACACCAAGTAGGTCTGAGAAATCTATTAAAAAATCAGAACATTTTCAACAGAGGAGAAGATCTGCTAGACTGGCTGCTATAGAAATGAAATTGAATCAAGCAGAAATTGATAATTGTACAATATCAAAGAATGACCAAATTCTGAATGATAATGTTAATTGTAGCAATCAATGCACTCCAGTTTTTTCTCTGTCGTCTAGACGCAAAACCAAGTCGCGTAGAAAGAGCAATGAACATTTCGCAGCATATCTTGCTTTAAAATCGGATATAAGTTTCTTACAGACGCCGGACGTCAAAAGATTAGATGATTCAGTGAAAGAATTTATTACGCCATGTATTGTTTCTAAAAATATCACTACGAGTATGTCAACAAAATTGCTATCGGAATTGAATTCGTTATATAAGAATTCTCCAATATGATAAAAGTCTGTCTCAGGTTCGTTTATAGTTTCTTATATGCGAGTATGTCCATTGTAAAGGAAATGTTGATTAACTAATTTGTACTTTTATAATATGCTCCATATATTACAACAATTTTGCATTAATGGCAAATTTTAAGTATAATTGAAAATGTGCCTGTTTATACACATATATCATAAGTTTAACTAGTTTCCGTAATAGGAGACTTCTATTTGTATATTTTTTCAATATTTCGATTTGAATTATATTTCGATGCTATATTAATTGTAAAAAATCTTTACAAGATAAAAGTATGAATAACATAAAATGACAGCTTGAAGCAAGTTGACCTTTTAATACAGTATTTATTATAATAACATATAACAAAATGGTATTTCTGTTAGAAATGCATAATACTCCTCAAATTATTTATGTCTTCTTGAGCGTTAGTGTACCGTTATATTATTGAAAATAAAATCAATTTTCAGAACTTATATTTTATTTAATAGACTGTCCACAGAAAGAGGTAGTCATTATAATAAATAACATGGCACAGTTTTTCATACCTAAATTGCAAACTAAACTTATACTATGAAGAAATAAATCACCATTGTAATGTATCAAATATAATTATAAGCAGCATAGAAAATCGTAACTACCGTTATGGCAGTTTTTCATTTGGTTAACAATTACCGAGGTCCATCGAAATAGATCTGTACTTTTATACTTTTAAGTTATTACGCCACGATAACTATCTTAGTATTCTATTTATGACACCCTTTCCAAAATACCTATGTCCCCCTTTGTTATGTTAATATTACGTACAGTATACAGCTGCACACTGCGCATTATTTATTTAATATAATTAATTATCCGTGTTAGCTTGCTACTTGTTTTGCTAAGTATGTTTGGAGCTGATCCCATGCTGTTTGTACTTGTTTCTCAGTAACGTCATGACTCCATAACGTTGATATTACTACGTGAGCTTCGTTTACTTGCTCTATATTACTTGGTTGAACTTTTATACGTAACCTTGCTTCATCTTCTGATAAAGCATTCCTTTCTACTACACGCTTTACAGCCTGTAATTTAATTTATTAACGAATTGATTCTGAAGATCAAACAAAATTATTTCTTCGGCAGAACGATCTTTACTCACTTCATCTTGTGGAATAATGCAGGTCCAAATTTCATGACAAACAGATTGCCATTTAGCTTGAATAAGTACTGCTGCTTCCATTACAATAATCTCAAAACCATTGTTATAAAAATCATCGATCTGCCTTAATGATTCTTTTAAAATTTCAGGCCATACCAAGTTATTTAGTTTATCTAATTGGTCCTTTTTGTAAAAAATATAAAAAATTATGGGTATCTGTTTAACCAGAAAGATATATGCAAATATATTTATGTACCTTGTCATTAAATACTATATTACCAAGGGCTTTTCTATCGATCAAGCCATTAGCGTTGAGTATGCCAGAACCAAAGTGTTCTACTACCAAATTAAAACAAGATCTTCCTGGCTGATACAGGTCATGTGCTATTTTATCACAATTTACAAGTCCAGCACCCAATTTTTGTAGTTTGTCAGCAACTGATGATTTTCCACTAGCAATTCCTCCAGTCAAGCCAATTATATATGGCTTCAATGATTTACCTTCGATTTTCTACAAAATCACCACCTACTATATACATATTGTGTCTTTCTTAAACACAGATTTCTATTCGATCTACTTAATTTAATCCCATCTTATTAATTTAATGGGAATTAACTAAAATTTTATGCAATAGAATAATTCAAATATTTACAGGATCACGCAGTCTTGTGCCCAGGAGACGAATTCTATGATTACTAGAACTAATTTTTGCTTCTTCGTGCTTCTGATGATACGCTTCACTTATCAATTGAACTACATGTATAGCCAATTTATTAAGTCCTCTCTGTTCTCGAATTTCATTCACTTTATCTCCACCTCGTTTAGTTTCTTCACTCACGACAATCATTTCAAACGTGGGATCATCCTTAGTAGGTCCATACATATCATAAATTGGAACAACATCATATGATAATGATGGATCAACATCTTCCAAAAACTCACGAACACTTTTTATCCTTTTGGAGCATGGTTCTATGAGTTCCCATAATATCTTTCCTAAGAAAAAAAATAATACAGTAGGCTTATATTCTAATAACAAAATCTATGCTAAAAAGATTTTACCAGACAACATATTTGTTTCGGTGACACCAACAGTCAACTTTTTTGTGCAACATAAAACTGCCTCACTAAGCAAGATTTTGTGACCATTGTGCAATCGATCAAATGTTCCACCAAGTACGACATTTTTAAATGTGCAATTTTCTGTATAATTCTGCATGTTATCACCATCACTGTCCACATCCTTATCATTGTCAAATGTAATAAAACTACATCCCATTGATGTGTTGGATAGATAGTCCTGTATAAATGCATTAGCATCGTTCTTACTATACGTCTGATCAAATATAACAATTTCCACAGGTCTTTTGGTATGTATAATAGGAGTAGTAGGATTCTTCATGCTTGTAAGTAAGACACGAACGTCTAAACGAGTTGCAAAGGAAGAAGCCAGTGCATAAATTCTGGAGACAGTTTGAGCATATCGTGGACCTTTCCATTGAGTTGTTGACAATGAATAACTTCCTGGCACAAGAATATTTTTCTCTGGGAAATATTGAATGTACAATGTTTTCAGTACATGCTCCTTGATTATTGGTAATAATTTTGCGACCTTGACAGGATTAGTCAAAATTAATAGACCGGTATTAGCCATTTATTCTTCTTGGAGAACACAGGTTTAATATCAGAAAGCTTCACTATATTAAGTTGACAAAGTACTCCACAAATTCTTCTTTACATATGCCTTCTAAATTTAAGTAGGAATGTTTTTACTTGTAAAGCATAGACTAATATCAGGAAAGAAACTAATCTCTTGTCTGCCTACAGCCTTAGATAATAGTCCAGTTCTTGTATTATAAATGGTAATCTGATTGACTACGACTTCGTTTGCACGGCGATTTTAAAATTAAACTGTTTTTGTTAATACTCATCTAAAGGAACAGACAAATCATACACACAGTAGGTAGCAAGGAATATTTGGGTTGGTCAATTCCTTCAGATCAATGTTAACTGGACCGGTTTAACCCCTTCCAGGAGTATAAGTTCTATGATAAAACCGTAGCGCTGAGCATCTCCCTATTCATCTCTGGTTGTGCATCTCCCTACTCATCTCTGTTACAATAGCACGTCAAAAAGACTTCACTAGATTTAGTTTATGATAAAACTTGTTTTCGTTTGCATTCAATGAATGATGTTGATAAGCGGGGCGACCGTAACCTAGGGGTCCATTGGAAATGTTACTCAGGGTAATTCGGGCACGTTGCGTCTCTTTTTATTATCGTTATTATGAAGAGGATAGAATGATACTAGAGTCGACTCTAGAGAGGTTTTTGAATGTACGTCAGTGATTATGGTGGCAGATTCACGACCAGAAGGTTCAAAGTTCGCGGCCAAGTTCCCAGCGACATTCACCAATAAGTTTTCATATTGGGTTTCATAAGAAAATTTAAGTGTCCCCGTTGGGGGTATAAGCATATAGAAAAGGAAGGACTCTTCATCTGAGTGTTGGTGAATTCCAGTTTTACATAGATTAACCTTTGACCCTTTATATGAAACGTCAACGATAATGTTTGATAAAGTGGAGTTATATTACTTCTAATTATACTTTACTTGTGTTGTATTGCTTTACCATATTCTTAACCACACAGGCATCTTTCTCATAGTAGTATGAACCAGCAAAGAATCAATGGAATGAATTGCAATCAATTCAGAAGTGCAACTGACTTTGTAATGAGGTATTAGTAATGGGTTTTAATAGTAATATGATACTCCAGACGAATACTATTTTAAGTAAATTTACGAAATGTTTAAACGTTATTTATATGATTTATATATTGAGTCAAATTTTACTGGTATACACATTTTACATTCTTCTTTCAGTGGGCCTGGTCCACAAGGAGCTACTCACAGCCCAGGTGTACCAAATAGAGTTCCACCACCCTTGCCGCCACGAAGGACAATACAAAGTTTACAACCGTACAGTAATTATGGACCATTAGGATCAAGTTTTGGATATGGAAATAATTGGAATTATAGAGGATATGGTGGATATGGGAGAAATGGACCTTATCCTGGTATATCATCTTATAATGACTATGGTCAATTTGGTGGACCTAGTGGAGATGTAGAAAGTAGGTAAGAATCAAATGAAAGTTTTTTACTTATCTTGCAATTTAACCAATATAATTGGTATTGTTTGAAATTTGATTGAGTTTCTGGTGTTAAATTTATTTGTGACTTTCATTTAGGTTTGTTCAGTTTGCTGAGGAGAGTACCCGTCCAGCATTTCATTCAATAGAAACTATGATCTCTACATTCTCCTCTGTTACCATGATGTTAGAATCAACGTTTTTTGCTATGACAAGTTCGTTTAGAGCGATATTAAGTGTGGCTGATAATATAGGAAAATTACGCTCAAGCTTTGGTCAGTTTCTTAGCGTATTTGCATTGATACGCTTTATGAAATGGTTATGGTGGAAGATCATGTATTCGCTAGGTGAGTAACATGTATTTTACTTATAGCAAGATTATTTTTAGAACTAAGTAAGTTTGATCATTATTAACTCATTAATGTACTGTTGTGATGTTGAAGGTTTACGCGCAAATGATCCGAATATCGAAGTTGTGTGGCAAAAGACTGCACTAGAAGTAATCAATGGGGAGAGGACAGGACCTTCTAATTGGCCAATTTTTATGTTTCTTAGTCTCTTATTTGCTATTCCTTATCTAATTCATAAACTAGTAAATAAATCACAACAAACTAAAATTAATCGTAAGTGTTTCAGTTCTAAAAGAAGAATTTGTTGCCTCTGTTTCATACATTAAACAGATTTTTGTTATAGCTAATAATCCAAATGAATGGATGCAATGCAATGAGCCAATATACACTGCAATAGCCTCGTACGATTTTAATGCCTCATCCAATGATGAACTTAATTTGAAATGTGGTAAAAAAGTATGGGTAGCTCCAAAATCTCTACAACCAAGGGATTCTCCTGGCTGGTGGAGAGTGACTGATAGTATAAACGTTGGACTTGTTCCCGCATCGTATCTGACTCTTGCTGGTCAACTGAAGAAAAAAACAGAATCAAATGAAACACATGTTTCTACGCCAAATACGAAAGATGATACCACTTTACAAGACACTAATAAGAATGAAAAAGCTGAGTCAGAATCTAAAATGACATCCGATTTTCAAAATTTTGAACAAGAATTCAATGCAGAGGAAAAGCTAGAATTTTAAATAGTCTAGGAATCTCTGTGTTTGACTACATTCACAAGATGATCTACTCAAATAAATCTATGGAATAAATCACCAGATTGTCTTATAAGTTAATTTTACATTCGAAAACTTGAGTTACAAAATGCATATTATTATTAAAGTTACTCATCTATAATTGTCTGAAAAGTTTTTATTCCTATATAAGTTGTTAATGAAATGAATCGTTTTTATATAATAGTCATAATTTTTTTATTCAAGTTTTTTAATCGAATAATTATAAGGAAAAATATGAAAAGTATATGTATATACGTTTGTTAACTTAATTAAAATAAATTGTATTTAAAAATGTAATAATAGATATAATACAAGCAATTTTTCTTTCACATAATTTTATATGACGAACTATAAATTTTCCTATTTTTATGAATTATTTGAGTTGTATTAAAGGAATACAGCCCATCCATATGAGGCAATACCAGGCAATACTAATTCAGTCCTAGCCGACCTGGCTCAGTCAAACGATTTAGATAACCTATTTTTATTTTATACAATATGAAGTTATGTGAATCATTCCATTGTAGTTATTTGGAGTTACACGTAATTAAGACCACGGTCTGAGACCGTGATTAAGACAATCATGGATAACAATACGCTCATTATATTTCTATAAGTTAAACATATAATAATGTATTTCTTGAAATATGCTGCATTCACAGTGTATGGTGTAGCAGCTTTTACATTTGTATATTATCTTCAACTTGCTTTGATTATTGAACAATGTAGAGATTGGTTATTTAAAACCATTCAAAATGACCAAGTTTATGACTATATTGTGGGTAATTATCTTTGCTGTCAAACATACTTATTTTGACAAAATTTGAAATGTGAAAGTTAACTTTCATTTTTACAGTAGGAGCTGGCAGTGCAGGTTCTGTACTCGCAGCAAAGCTTGCTAATGCCAAATATAAAACTTTGCTGATAGAAGCAGGTGGAACTCCACCAGCATTCTTCAATATTCCTATTTTATCACCATTATTTCAACAATCTGTATACGATTGGCAATACAGTACAGTGCCACAGCATCATTCATGCAAAGGATTAATAAATAATGTATGTCCGTTTAAAGGAAAACCCCATATTTTTGTATGCAATAATTATTTCATTTACAGCAAAGTGTATGGCCTGCAGGGAAAATACTTGGAGGGTCGAGTAGATTAAATTATATGGCTTATGTTTGTGGCCATGCGGAAGACTATGCAGATTGGTTTCCTGATTTTATAGGTACAAATCTATTTCATATAAAACATAGTATATAAAATCATCATTAACAATTTCCCGCTTATGATATTAGAACCAATTATTGAAAAAAATGGATCATTACACGTAAAGGAGATACTATGGCCTACAGAACTTTCCACTGCAGTGCTCAAAGGGATTACCGAAATGGGCCACAGTATTAGAAATATAAATAAAGAACTGAGAACAGGTAATTATTATTGACCTGGTTTTTTCTATCATCCTTATGTTCATTATGTTTAATAGTATATGTTTGTAGGTTTTATGAAAGTACAATTGACTATGAAAAATGGGGAAAGGTGGAGTTCGGATCAGATTCTGCATACAAAACATTTATCAACTTTAACAGTTATCACTAACGCGCATGTTACTAAGGTAAATTTTCAAATACACCTGAGTAAATTATTGTTGTGCCATTTTGATAGTTCTGTTTATACCAAAACGTTATTTTTAAGGTATTGTTTAAATCAAATAAAGCAGCAGGAGTAGAGTTCGTCAAATTCCACACACCACTTCAATCATTAGCAAAAAAAGGTATCATCATTAGTGCTGGGGCAATTGGCAGTCCAAAATTGCTAATGTTATCTGGTATTGGACCTAAAGACCATCTTCAAGACTTGAAAGTAACATTGCTCAACAATAGCATCCATTTTAATTGTTTACTTTATATGCATATGAGACATTTTTTGGTATCTGTATCAGATTCAAATAATCAGTGATCTACCAGTGGGTGAAAATTTAATGGATCATATACTTACTGGTATTGACTTAGTCACACTTGAAACAAGTTTGTCTCTCAGTCTGGTTAATGCATTAAATCCTATTTCTGCACTAAACTATTTTCTCTATGGGAAAGGTATACAATTAATTAATTTAATTTCTAAAAGTATAGGCCTCATGATAAATACAATTTATATCATCTATATCTATTTTAAACATAGGACCATGGACATCAGCTGGAATTGAAGTTGTGGGTACATTTAATGAACCATTTCATTTGAATAATACTGTATTACCAAACTTGCAGTTAATGGTAATGCCCATAGGTGTGTCACAAGACTATGGTATTGCACTAAGAAAAGCAATGGGAATTTCTGATAAGGTTTTAATTCTTTCTGATCTTCACGTTTCCCTGTTAAACGAAATGGTGATAAGTAACAATATTTGTTGCAGATTTTCCAGGAATATTTTGCTCCACTTGCATATAAAACTGCAGTAACAGTGGCGCCAGTTTTGTTACATCCAAAGAGTACAGGGAACATAAAACTACGCAGTAATGATCCTTATGATGATCCTATTATCGATCCAAATTATTTGAGCGAGCAGGAAGATGTGCAAACTCTTATTAGTGGTAATTATTTAGTTACTCCATATATAATTTTGATGATATATACAATAATTAATTTCACAGGTCTCAAATTTGTTGAAAGACTTATTAGTACCAAAGCAATGAAAACACTCGGTGCCTCTTTGTATAAAAAGAATTTTCCTGGTTGTGAGGATGAAATTTTTAACAGTAACGAATATTGGGAGTGTTATATACGTCATTTAACTTTAACATCTTATCATCCTGCGGGAACATGTCGAATGGGGAGCGTTGTTGATGAGTCATTTAGGTAAGGCTTATTTAAGTTTTACATAAAATGATGTACTAAAGAACAATTTATTTCAATAACTGACTACAGGGTACATGGAACAGAAAATCTTTACGTGGTAGATGCGTCAGTTCTCCCAAAACTTCCTAGTGCAAATATAAATGCAGCGGTCGTTGCGCTTGCAGAAAAAGCTTCGCGTTTACTAATAAAGAATAAAAATAAATATCTTCGACACCAAGTGTCAAAAGTTTGTTACAAAATTGAAGTTTTTCGAATTCGATCTAATAAACGATAATGCAGACAAGATCAAGTCACAGAAAATTTGTATGAAGATCGCTTTTTTTGTAACCAATTTTTCCTGTGATGTTCCAAAGCATATGTGATACAAATTGCCATTTCAAACGACTGGGGATGATTTTTCGACATGTTGAAAAAATGGGATTTCCAGGAAGCCAAAGGACAACGCGATTACCTTCAAAAGTAATTGTGACTCCATATTATGCATGAATGCATGTGGCATTATATGCGATTACTAGATTTTTAATATATCTTTAAAGTGGAAAATCTCTACCTCATCGTTGCAGATGACATAAAGAAAATGTCTAGAAGATTACTGTGTGTTGAAGAGACATGCAAGCGAAATCAACCACTGCCTTTGGCTTCTTGTTTTGCTGGCTACAGATATTTGGAATACTTTCTTGTGCGACTTATTACAATCAGACTGTAAATGCCGAAAGAATTGGAAAAACCATAATACCACAAGAAAATAAGTACTTTTCGAGTAACGATAAACAATTTAAAGAGGAAACTGAAAACATTCGACAGGATCCAGTGTTGATAATTGATCATTCTTTTCGCAATGCGACGGATTCATTTTTTATAACCCAAAGTTCTAGGAAACGTCTAATGAGCATAGTAAATGTAGATAATACAAAACTCTCTCAAAATAATATGTTAATCCGTAACATTTACAGTCCAGGACATTCTGTTTCCATTCCAGAAAAATGTCCGGAGTTCGGTAAACGCATGAAATTAGTGGTAATAATTTTATCAGATCCAATACATTATACTGCCAGAAAAGCTATCAGAGAAACATGGGGTCTTTTTGGACACCGTAAAGATGTCAGTGTATTATTTATGTTAGGTATAACAACCGACATTTATTTAGAAAGAAAACTCAAACATGAGCAAGAAGTATTTGCCGACATTGTACGTGGTAACTTTCTGGATACCTATACAAATTTAACATTGAAGACAGTTTCAATTTTAGAATGGGTAGACAGATATTGTGCACAAGTACAATTTGTATTAAAGGCAGATGATGATGTCTTTATCAACATGCCTAGGCTACTGACATTTGTTAGAGTTTATGCGCAGTTTAGGAATGTTATATTTGGTAGGCGGTCTGATAACACTATACCTCATCGTGATAAAGACAGTAAATATTATGTTTCATTGGTAAATTACAAACAGCCTGTGTTTCCACCTTTCTTAATAGGCCCTGCGTATTTAATATCCAGTGATATCATACATAATCTATATATAGAATCACTGAAAACGACTTTTTTAAAGTTAGAGGATGTATTTACCACTGGTATTGTAGCGAGAAATCTTGGGATTAATCGCGTGCACGTAATTAAATTTATTAATCAAAGAGAATCGTTTAGTATATGTGAATTGCAAAAAAGTATAAGTCTCCATAGTATCAACTACCATGAGCAGTATGATCTGTGGGGAAAACTATTTATTTGTGAACCAAGTTGCCCAATGTTTTGTGACATTAGATCTCACGCGGAAATAACTTCTATTGATTATATTCTTTTTTATATTTTGTTTTTGAAATTTCAAATAATATAATAATATACTATAAATTTATTATAAAGCTTGTATGTACGTTTCAACGATTACTATGATATTACTTGACAAAATTGAGATACAAAGAAAATACTGATAAATATAAGAGATTCATTCAAATTATTTATTTGTAATATCAATAATTTGAAATTAATTTTTCAAATACACTATACTTAGATTAAAAATATATTTCAGCCTGCATTGTCTGTTGATTTTTACAAAATAATTTCTTATGCTTATAGCTTTTATAAACTGAAAACAGTTTTAATTTCGACCATCCCTTCTGGAATTATTATTGTGCCTAAAGTAATTACTTCCCCTGTCAGAAGGCTGCCTATCTCTGTGAGACCTATGACTTCGATTATGAGAATGTCTGTCCTGTTCATACTCTCGTTGATATGGATACGGTCTTTGTGATCTCCTATCGTCACTACCTGGATAAGTATTCATCTGACTAGGATATGACATTATGCCTGGAGGCACATATACATTATACATTTGCATTCTCAAGTCCTGCATAAGGTTTCCTAATAACATTTGATTTCCTAACTGAAGCAAATGATTATGAGCCTGCTCTTGCGATTGTGTATGCACTGGAGCCATTTCAGTGGTATTTCTTTTCTTCATACTTAGTGTGCGATCGAATAATGTTGTACCATCAAAAAGATCTAATGCATATGCTACTGAATCAATATGTTTAAATGTCACAAAGCCATACGTTCTTTGTTTTCCATTACGATCCTTGGGTATTGACACCTTTTGTATTGGGCCACCCTGCAACACATAAATTAATAGCTACTATAACGTTTCTATCTGTAACACAATTATAATAAATTTACATCACTTATTTACTACACATTCAAATCAGACGTCTAATGCTATGCTAATTAATTTTTGGTGTTTTTAAACCAAAACAATGCTTACCTGTAGAAATAGTTCATACAAAATTTCCTCCGTCACTCTATCACTAAGATTTCCACACCATAAAGTACGCGAATCCTCATCCATTTCGATATTCTCAAAAGATCTTTCACATTAATTCAGATTATTCTTATACATTCATCGCTTCTTTTCCTGTAAACAAATTTGCAGAGGATCTAAAACGATCTGAAACTTTGGAACTTCTAGAATTCGTCGATTCTTGTAAACCTTAACGTAAACGTAAACTGTCATGGCAAACGAAGCCGCCATCTAGTTATCTAGAAGTCAATCGTTATTCTGGACTTGCCAAAGTTCAGCAGTGTAAGATAGACTTAAAGTACAAGTACAGACTCTGTTTGGTTTTTTAATACGTTAGGATAAAAAAAATACGTGATTAAACTTTGCCACAAAACTATACATTTGTCAAAATGTTGCAAATACATTACATGCAAATGTTTAGTGTTTATAATTTCTGTTTATCGTATCTTCATAGCAAAAAAACGAAGTCCATTAACGTCACGAAATTTGTTCTACGCATCTGTTAAAAATAGTCAAGAGTCAATCACAAGATTCCTCGTGACTGGCTAGGAATATTGGCAAGTGTGCAATTTTTCTTGTATACTCAGAAAGTACCGAAAGATCGTTGCATATCTATGGAGTATAATGGTCCTAGCGAGAATATTTTGTGAATAGATCACCGATTGCATGATCTTCAATTCTGTACTGTCAAAAGAAGCAGTTCAATTAACTTTTCTATACACAAAAAAAGAGTATGACGCAATAATCCTAATATATTAGCGGGTCGTTTAAACGTAGTGTCATCCTGATAAATTTATTACGGCTCCACTTTAAAACTACTGCGCTGTCATCTGATTTGAAAAGTGTCTAGGGGCGAGGAGACTTCGTTTCTTTAGTTAGAATCTTGCTACAGACGATCGTCTAAAGGAATTATAAATATCAAATATGTTTGGTAAGTTTATCTTAGATTCGTCCAATCTGATATTGTCGTTCGCATGTATTTATAATTATGGACAATTTTTTGAGTAATGACGTAATGTAATAGCTCATAGATGGCACATTTTGCAGGTTGTGTATACATTTTTTTTAACATTCTTTTTCGAATCGGTTTTAATGTATCAATACATGTTTTATTAAGAAATTTACGAAATTATTTTTTTTTTATGAAGATGATTATATATTAGGTTAATATAGCACGAAGACTGTGTATGAGGTTAGTATCATATTGAATTTCAGCAGCAGTAACAACATTTAAGGAAGTAACACACACCAACTAAAATGAGTTCCTTTTTGGCTCATAGATTACGCATTGCTGCAGGTTCAGCAGCTCGTAATCATGTTGTTCTATTTGCTCGGCAGCAGCAATCATATGCTGCTTTAAATTCAGCTAGTGACATTCAGCAAGTAAGATTCTGTATGGCTTTATTCATGTAAAATTCCAGCCAAGCCTTATTTACAATTACATATGTAAAGTGTATTATTATTGTAGACTTCAAATGAGGTGGTACCAGTATTTAAAAATGCAGTACGCTTTGGTGATAGAACAGCGCTGCGTGATGCACATGGTGATTACACCTACCGTGGCTTGTTTCTTAGCTCACGACAATTTGCTACTCAGTTGTCAGAGATACTTGGAGATTCACGTCAGGAGAGAGTAGCATTCTTAGTACCAAATGATGCAAATTATGTTATAACACAATGGGCATGCTGGATGAGTGGTCAAATTGGTGAAACAGAAATTATATTGTCTATAATATTAATGTAACTGATCTTTAGAAATTACGTTTCCCATATGTTTAATACATCCTTTCGTTTCAGCTGTACCACTAAGTTCTTTACATCCAACTCCAATTCTTGATTATTATATTAAAGATTCTGATGCACGAATTATTGTTACTACCACAGAGCATTTACCCTTACTAGAACCTATTGTGGCAAAGACAAACCGACGCTTAATAGTGCTTGACGATGCTCTCCGCATTCTTGCTATGAAAGCTGGAAAAACTGCTAACAATAAGAGCACTACTGAATATGATGTAGAGAATACTCTAGATGCTGGGATAAAGGGCGATTTTTATAATAAAAGTGATGCCCTGTTCATCTATACTTCTGGTACAACAGGAAAACCTAAAGGTATGCTTGCAATTAGAATAAAGCCATATAACTGATATTCTTATACAATATATATTGAACAAAATTTTCATAAAGAAATATTATATTTCTGATATTGCACTTTTTATGCGTACAACTAAAATACAACAATGTTCATTGATAAAGGAGTGGTACTCAGTCATCGAAACTTGCAATCACAAATAAATGCACTAGTATCTGCATGGAAATGGACAGAGAAGGATACCCTTCTGCACACTTTACCGCTGCATCATATACATGGTATTGTAAATGCCCTTTTGTGTCCATTGTACGTTGGAGCACGCTGTGTCATGTTACAAAAATTCGAGACGTCTAGTGTTTGGGGTCAGCTGCTAGCGGTAAATACGCAAAACACAGAAAGAGTGAATATGTACATGGCTGTTCCAACAAGTTACATGAAACTTATTCAAGAATACGATCAACTGTTTAATAAGAATGCTAAAATGAAGGAATATATACATGCAGTATGTAGCACTAAGATCAGGTTATTATCCTTAACTTATTTATACAGTTTTGAAGGCATCCTAATAGAAATTCATTATAACATAAGAATTAATTTATCCTCAGGTTAATGATCAGTGGATCTGCGCCTCTTCCTAAGCCTATTTTCGATAGATGGGAGGAAATAACTGGACATCGTCTATTGGAAAGGTATGGCATGAGCGAAACCGGTATGATGCTCTCCAATCCTCTTGAAGGTCAACGTGTTCCAGGTGCAAATTTCGCGTCTATCTATAATATCAAAATAAAACGATCATATTGAATACTCTTATGGCCATATAATTTGCTTCCCTACGTAAAATAATTCTCTACAGGATAAATACTGATAGCAGAATGATTTTACAGGCACCGTCGGCACTCCGCTTCCTGGCGTACAAGTGCGAATCACAAGAACCGAACATGGTAGTTTGGAACCAAAAGTTCTTGTGCAAGGGAATGTTAAAGAGTCACGAAAACTAGTCAATGAGAAAGAACCAATCGCCGGGGATTTGGAAGTAAAAGGTGACAATGTTTTCAAAAAGTACTGGAACAATCCTGGAGCCACCGCAAAAGAATTTACTAGCGACGGATGGTTCAAAACTGGTAAATTTTATTAATAAATTTATGTATGGAATCAATATTTTTTTTTATTTTCGTGTTATTCTACGAACATAATCATATGACCCATGCCACTTATCTAAACCTAAATTATATTGCTTGACAACGTTCAATATTTTAGGTGACACCGTGCAGTATAACAATGGTGTGTATAAAATTCTCGGTCGCAGTTCTGTGGACATTATTAAAACTGGCGGGTACAAAGTCAGCGCCCTAGACGTGGAGACAGTGATTCTTGGACATCCTAACGTTCAGGATTGCGCAGTCGTTGGTCTACCTGATATCACTTGGGGACAAAAGGTATAAAATATTCAGGTGAAATTGCAATATGTAAAATTTAAGTTTATATAACAAACAAATCACTTAATTTTTACAGGTCGCAGCGATCGTTGTAGTGAAGGAAGGATCCGAATTGATATTATCCCAGTTACGGGAATATTCAAAAAAATCTTTACCCGAGTATGCTACTCCCACCGTGTTGAAGATAGTGGATAAAATTCCCAAAAATAACATGGGAAAAGTCAACAAACCAAACCTTCTCGATACCGTATTCCCAAAAACTATGGTCTAAATTTATATACTCTCACGCTGTTAATGACAAAATAAAGGCAAAGACCATAAAATAATTTCAACATTTAGTCCCTATCTATTTCATCGATTTCCACTAATTAGCAAACTCACTAATCCATTATAGAAGAAAAGGCCAAATACGATTACAGGAAATCCTCTTACAGTAATTATACCTCTGTCGGTTATACTACTGTTCCACAAAACATAAAGTATTTCATTTGATTAACAAAATTTCGACATAATTCATCATACACGTAATTTGAAAAAATGCAACATTCATATTTTTCAAAGGTTACATAATAAATTCCCACAAATTAAATACTCTCTTGACTAGCGGACATAGTCGTATCGCCAGACATAACGATGCGTGTAGAAGAAACAGCAAGTTCGTAAGTACTCGAAGCAATCATCCACATACGGCATGGCTGGTTGGAGACACAGAAGGCAGAGAACGGGCGTCGCGCTGTCTGCCAAGCTGAACGAAAGAATAGAGCCAACCAGCAGCACCAGCAGCAGCCAGTGCACCAACACTCAATGCACCTCGCTTGGATGGTAGCTGTGCTTGCTTGGTTACTGCTCTGTTGCTTACTTGTTTGTCCGTTTACTTGGCTGCCTGACTGCCTTGGCTGCCTTCTCTTGCGATAATACATTCCCTGCGGCCATATACATACCTCCCAACGACCAGCTGGAATACTTTTAGGTCAACGCTTACAAGCGGAGACCACGCATCCCAGCAAGAAAAATCCATTCCACGATACGTGTCTTATTTTATGTTGTACGTGCTTATGCATAGTAAGTATACACTTGTATCTTTTGTTAACACAATAGTAATAATATATACTGGTATCCCTTAGGTAGATGGTAATATTACAGGGTTTATTGAGGGAACGTTAGACGGCAATGGAGAATTCTTTAAGGGAATCACATAACAATGGTATTTCTGGTGAAGTAATTACTTAGGGAACTTTTATTACTGTGGTCATTGATTCCAAGAGATGTTAATTGGCTCGTTAAGATTTAGTAATAGGAATTTTGGGATTGGTTGTTTTATATGCTATATAGCATTGAACTACGATAGTTAATTTTGACAGCTGTCGTACCTTCCGCTCTTTAAATATCATTTGACAATACTTTACAGTGGAGAAGTATGAAAAACGTCGCAGTCTGTTATTAGAAACTGGACAGAAAGTTCACCCCATTTCATACGAGTATCAACGATGAAGAAGTATTGCCTAATCGAAGTTCTGACATAAGGATCAAAATGAAAAGGTATTACGTATTGCCACGTGGGAAGTTTTCAAAGGCTAATCGATCAGTTCGTTCGCCAGTAAGAAATATCATCGATAAGCATCTGTGGAGCAGAAGGGTGTGTTCACACCGAAAGACGGTGAGCGGCGGATCCCCACATATCTCCCTGTTTACTCGAAAGCCTGCTTCGCAGCCCAGCTGCCTGACGAGACGGCGAACAGGTGGCTTTCTGGCTTTTCTCACCAGATGCTAGAATGCCAAGGAACGCGTGTCCGCAGCTGCATTGCCTCCTTACGATCGTCTCGTTGTACGTCCAGCATACATATGAGAAAAGATGCTTTCTAACTGTGATTTGCGATGAGTCTGTCCAATGCAACGTAGTGAGGGAAGCAACGCCATATACAGGGTGTTCCGAAATACATGGAATTCTCTGAGGAATTTTTCATGGGTCTTCCCAGGGATGTTAAACGTGCTTCGGTGCTTTTATATACAGGGTGTTCCGAAATTACCTGAGCAACGGGGTATGGCGGTGTTCGGGAGGCACCACTGATCACGAAAATGACCTTCCTTTTCTCCGGATGGTCATAGTTTTTAAATGGGAGCAGGTCAAAGTTGACCAATCAGAGGGAGGCGTCAAGAGAAACGTAGCCACCTACGAACTCTGAGTTTTCTTCCCTCGCTTTTGTTTCTCGGTGGCTTCGGGCAGGATGACGTCAGCCCAAGACATGTCTATTGGAAACAAGAAACAAGCCAACTTTGACTTGCTCCCATTTAAAAACTATGACCTTCCGGAGAAAAGGAAGGTCATTTTCGTGATCAGTGGTGCCTCCCGAACACCGCCATACCCCGTTGCTCAGGTAATTTCGGAACACCCTGTATATAAAAGCACCGAAGCACGTTTAACATCCCTGGGAAGACCCATGAAAAATTCCTCAGAGAATTCCATGGATACCGATCAGAATCTGCTGGATCGTGACCGTGAAATCGTTGCTGCTGTGGTATCGTTTGAGAAATCAATGGCGTCTTGATATATTATTGTACTTTTAGTAGCAGGAGGATGATGAGACGAAGAAGCGAGGTCTCTATGAGATCAGCTTTAGGCATGCCAGCTGCCCGTTGGGAACAGTGCGCGCCATGCTGTCTGCCCAATTCCCACTTCCCACTTGCTAATTCAACGTTTAAACCATTTCCGGCCTGTGAGGCTGCTTAATCGGACTAGAGATTTCTTGGAAGAACCTACGTAAGTCTTGATGGAATGACCTTCGGTATGAACAAAGATTGACGACCATATTGACATTAATGTATGTGTAACCGCTTAAACAGTGATAATTTGAATTTCGGCATTGACGCTTAAGACATGCGATGGTATTCTCGCGTTTCTACTTCATGAATTATCACATCTGGTTATGGCGTATAAAAGTGAGAATACATTATAATATACCCACGCCAAGGCTTATATGTGCTTTACTATAGAGCACAGTGTATACCTCAGGTTCTGACATTTATCGTTTCTTTCTCAACGTGACGCTGACTCTTCGTGAAATTCGTGAATATCTATTTCCGTAACTATTACTGGCGTCATGCATACTGGGACGTCGAATTCTAGACTTTCGACATTTCGTTAAGCGAATGACAATTTCTGTATATTTAGAGAGTAGGTGAATTATTGTTAAAAGTATATAGATATTTTTTTCATAGATCACAAGTCAAGTGATTTATTTTTGTTTCTCGTGAAGATTTACGTAATGCCTAACACGCAATGTAAGAGGAACTTTATGATGATTTGGTTTCTGGAACTGAAATTCTCTCTTAGAGGAATTGCTTGTATATAAGCAGATTATACGTAAAGCACTGAATATCGTATACACATGGTTTTATATATTGCTTACGCGCCTCTTATAAAGTGGCACGACAAGGCATGCCTACGTGACCGGATATCGCGTTCAAGAAATAATAGAGGTCCGTTGGTGGTATAGAGAAAAAGGATGAAGATTCGCATTTCGATAGTGGATAGCACTGCAAATGGAGAAACGCATTGTCGTCCTCGTAAAATAATATATTTACGTGGTGAAACCGGCTATATAAATACGATACGGACAGTATCGAACTGTCCAGTTTCTCTGGGCTTTCGATTCTACCAGGAACTCTATCTGAGAGACTTTAAAATCCGCGAATACATTTGTCTCCTGTGATCGTAACGATTTCTTGGATTTTCTGCTGCTAAATGGAAACAACGTGCTGGGCCATTTCTCAGCGATTTCTTAGGATCCTGCTGTGCAAATACGAATTTCACAATAATTTCCTCTAGCACAACATGGCATAACAGTCGCCGTGAAGGTGTGAATTGTGTGCACTCATGCATATTATTCAAATATTGAGCTAACATTTGCTATTTTTCAGGCACTGATTTATATATACCGGTATGAGATTCGCAGAAAATCTTAATTCTTAGATTGCATTATACGCAGTTGAAAATATCCATTGGTATTGCGTCATTGGTGAATTTATACGAATTACCAAAAATCGAATTTGGATAATTCTGTTAACTCTGTGGGGGACGTCATAAGGATTTCATCAAGCTGAGAGGAGGTTCCGTAGGACCGGTGTGGCGTAAAGGTTGGTAAGGAGTGTCGAGAGGGCAGAAAGGGATTGGAAGAAATGACCGTGAGGATATCGTGCCAGTTGGTGCCCCGCCCTAACTTCAGGGTCGTTTTAATTACCGGGTGGTCCAATTCGGAACCCCATAAATATTCCGGAGCGGCACTCTTTCTGCCGAGAGTCAACTCAGAAACGCATACGGATTTTTGCGGCTCCTTTCGTGCCCGTCTATAATCTTCGGGAGTGCCTTTGTGCACCGAAGAGAAACTTCTCGGGACCGGCAAAATGATAAGGCAGCCGCATTTCTAAAATTCATCCTCCACTTTGAGCTTCGCGGTAGGCCGAGTCCTTCATGTCGAAACCAGTAAAGGTTCGGCATCCTCGCGGTATTCTTTCACTGAACTTCGCAGCGGGATTCAGCAGATAAGGAAGAATTACGCCATTCTACTGTCAAGGAAATTTCAGCATTTGAGATCTTGATCTCTGCTTGAGCTAAAGCTTTCAGACTAAGTATTCGTAGATCGTGGCAAAAATCATTAGAATGAAGATTCATTAGATTTGGCTGTCATTAAGAATTAGTATAATGAGAATATAAAGTGTGTTGTATGTAGATGTACTTATGGATATTTTTTGGTCAATTATAAAATGACTTCGGAGTTCCTACAGTTTCCTGTATTACAAAGATCATTGGAAATGATGTCCACCCTGAGTGAGATTCTATAAAATATCTTAAATCTTATAAATGATTGTCAGATGGTCATGCAATAATTCTTGTCCAATTTAGCAGGCAGCGCCATCTGCACAAAGAAGTCTCGAGCGTTGTCACAGGTGTATTTACAATTACGACACGTGAATGCGAAGTATGCAAGGGAGATTGAAGTAATAACAAGTAATACACTTGCAAGTTTTAAGATTAGGTAATAAGTTGAAAAATCATTTTAGATCCATCCATGAATTTCATATCATCTCATAGGATCTACAGTGTTATCCTATAGATCTATGGATAGATTCTTAACTTAATTAATTCTTAAGAGTGCAAGAAGAAAGATAGAGCTGATGGGTGTAAAATGGAAGAAAAAAGAGTATCGTAGTAGTGTTTGCAAAGAATAAATAGAAAAAGAAGAAGGAATTAGCAAAGAACCGTAATAGCAAAGAAAAAGTAAGCCAGAAGAGTGGAGGAGCATGCAGAGATAGTTTTAGGGTGGTCTGCAAAATGGGTTTGTGGCCCGGGGCCCGAGCCATGTTCGAAGCGGCCCTGCCCAAACCTCTACGACTGGATTGTGGATCGTGCGGATCGGCTGGCTGTCCGGTGGGGAGGATCGTTGGGATCGGTCCTGGTTATACACAAGGAACTTGTTCTCTCGCTCGTTCGCTGTGCAGTCGGTAGTCGCACTCAGTCGTACTCGAGCCCGGCTTAGGGATAAACGTCCGTTGGTTCGTGCGTTCGTAGATTCGTCTGCTCGCGGAGCGCAGTGACGGTCAAACCATTGAGCACGACGCTTCGATCTGATCATCACGAGTGAGCCAAGTGCTGTCTGTCACATACGGTGCGTATCGGTGTGAAACCTGGCCTGGCCGGATTCCGTATCGGATCGGCTTACCGGTCTATTTATATAAACGCGAGTGGATAGTCGGATATACGACTAAAGTGGAGACGCAAATGCAAATTCAAAGTGCTTTTATACGATACTAAAGTACTTTAGTGTATGCGATGCGTTCGTAGAGAAGAACTCTACTGGTTTTTTCAAGTTTTATCCGGGTTCCGGAGTCCTGAGCGGAAGTTACTCAGGAAAAGTATACATAAAGAAGGTCGTTCAACAAAAATTAAAGAGAGAATAAGAGAAGTTAGTTAAAAAGTGGGAGAGACAACATATATGGGTAGAGAGAAGATTGAAAAACGAGTGAGTGAGAATAAGACAGAGTAGCGAAGAAGAGTGAGTCGGGTTGCGAGAGAAATAGAGGACCGTGGAAGCTGAGGAATTCTGCCTCCTTTTTTTCCTCTTTATTTTATACAAGTGCCATCCCGTTTTGCGTTGTGAATGGTGAGTGGTGGTGCCAAGTGGTAACAGTGAGATTCCGTAGTGCATGGACTCGCTGAGATGCCGTGGCTGTTCAATCTTCGGACTCTCGGCTAGCTAGGTGAGCTAAAACTTGAATCTTATGCCTTCTCTTACGCTTACATTAGCTATGAATCGACGACGGTGCAAAGCACGGGATTCAATCTCCCACCTCATCCTACGATACTACCACCTCTTCCAGCTACATCGGGCGGACTCTCTACGTGTCTCGTGTATCTCCGCAGCTCTCGACTCGACTCGACTCGACTCGGTTCGACTAAACTCAACTCAACTCAACTTACCTTACCTCCCAACCTGTAACCAACACATCCTGGCTTTGCTTTCCTGGGTGCCTGTATGGTTCTCTGTCTGTCTGTCTGCTTGTCTCTTATCTTAGCTGGTCCGATTATTTTCGATGATGACGTGCCTTCTTCATGTACCTCATACGACGACAGATTCCGACGACCTTATCCTTGTGTTTTTGCACTGCATTCCTGTGTCTAGCACTGCACCCATGCAAATTAAAGTTAACGCATCTTCAGTTTCATTACCGACTAACATTTACGTTGGAGAGGAACATTGTTGTCTAGCAATCTTTATCTAGAACGCTGACTTTGATCATAAATCATGTCATAAGCAATTGGATCTACCGATAAGGGTAACTTGAATCCTAAGTAACGTTTGATAACTGCTTTTCACGATACCATATTAAGGGAATCTCAAAAATTGACAAGGGACAACTTCTTAATCCGGAAACGATTGATATTTAAGTAGGTGGATCAGAATATGCGGATCACGAACATACGTGGGCGGTCTCCTCCTCGAGGATTACATCCAAGATGTCAGGTGAATTCTACTGTCCTAGCTGAACATAGTGGACTACCTAAATAAATACCAAGGTGTTATCCGTCTACCCTTGTCCCTTGGTCTACCTACCTACCTACTAGGATTTTTAACAGCCTTTCCTTCCAGTCTCCCTTTCTCGACTACTAGAGCATCAGTGCTACTAGGTATCATCGTCTTGCTCATCAAAAGCAGTAAAACATGGTTTCTTATTACGCCTTAAAAACCATTACAAGGTTTTAGGCCTTTTTCAGGCCCGTTGTTCCATTGTATTCATTCATCAATCGAATAACAATGTGAATTTTCCTTTCATGTTATTCGTCTAATCATTGTTAAGCACTAGGAACGCATGTCTGTCATATAGGTCACGAAACTGATGAGGGCCACTGAATGAACATATCCTCGGTATTGTGCGTCTCGGTCAGAGGCCAGCTTCACTGGCGGCTCGAGATCCGCCGAGCAGATTACAATGGTCGACAGCAGACAGCTTGGCTCTAGCCAGCGCCGCCTCTTCGTCTCAGCCTTTCTGACTCCGACACGAATTCCACTTCGAACGTCGTATCCGTCTTCGCATGGTATTTGTATGCGTGTTCGTCGTGTTCCTGGCGATATCCGTGCTACACACTCATCCATAGAATCGTTGGACCCTGATTTTCCTCTTCTTTTTCAACATACTTTTTTCCCTTCTTTGTCAATACTTCAGAATATTGACTCGTGCTGTAATACCGTGTTATTGGTAATTTTCTTGAATGAACTTCTTTACATCGGAGGATTTCAAACGGCTTGCAGTCAGATGCTCTCGCCTGGTTCTTTACGAAAAATCAAAAGACACTCGCGGCAGCACAGAGAAAGGTAGAAAGTATGACGCTGCTCACTGTCTATAGTCGCCTCCGCCCTCTCCGCCACCCACTGATCCCTCTCTTTCCTTCCTTATGCTTGTTCTATCCTCCGTCGCCAGCTTCTCCGCGGCGAGGCTTGCTTACTCTTCGCAGCAATATGGCCGCTAGAGAGTCGTGCCATCACGAAAGAATGGCCAGACTATAAATACGAATGGAGTCGTACGTTTCTTTGTAATTCAATTGGAAATTTTGAATCTGTAATTTTTCATTGAGCCGACACGTCAGACTCGCAGTTGCATTAATGCCTATTTCAAGCATCGCCTAAGGCGGGTTACTGCTGTACAAATATATTGAATTATTTATAAAGGATATTTATTCACTTCGTATCTGCTTATTGAGATAGGGTTGCTAACGTATCATTTTACTTTACTCAATAAGGATAACTAAGGCGATTCGATCTCAATTGCTGTAATTTGTATACCACGAGAGTGTATGACTCGCAAATGATCTCGGACCTAATTGATGCGACATTGAAGTTGTACGTTGTAATTGCAGGCACGAAAGATCCTGAGAATTCATTAGACATGAAAATACTTACACCCGGCTGAAGTTTCGGCACCGACGGGTACGTCTAGCTCAACCGCATAGCGGTAAACGTAAACATATTTTGAGTGCAATGTTTCGCATTCTAGTCGATGGACATTATTGTCAAAACTGGTTGCAGTCGGACATTTATTTTCAATTCTGTAAAGTTGCAGCGTCCAGGCGGCGCCTCAGGCCCGTCTTTCAACTGCCTGTCAATATAAGAATGTCGTTTTCAATTATATATTCGACGATCTTGCGGCTTTCATTTTAAAAAAACTGCATATAAAAAGAGACGTCGTGCACCGATCGTCGTTATAGTACTGTGGACTAATCTCCCGGACGAAATATCGACTAGGCTTCGGTCTACAAGAAAAATAATATCTATTCAGGGAACGTTATGAAAAAGTGAATCGGGACAAAAATTGAATATTAAAATCCTTCATATATTTTTTTTTCGCATGTCCGGCATTATTATTATCTTACAATAAATATTTGTCAGATTAAATACGTCGTCATTGAACTCAATGTCTTATTCATCTGCTACAGCGCGTATTAAATATTAAAAGCCGTGCTACGTTTCAGTGCAACTCGGTACGGTCCTAAATTACCTTAGAGCTCGTTAAGAGACAAAGAGAATAAAAATGTAATACATGACAAATGAATCCTTCTGTTGCAGGAGAGGCAGTGCCAGTGACTGACGTCACGATGCGCATGTTGCTGCTGCTGAGATTGGTGTTAGCGGCAGCGGGTGTGCTGCTGGCGAGCGCAAAGGCAAACGCAAGGATACACGTTAACGGAAACGCTAATTCAAACGGAAGTGTAAACGTGAACGGGAACGCGGTGAAACGCCTTGGGCTCGAGGATCGCGAACAGGCGATCGCTGGCGTGGAGGCTAGTCTTCTCTCCCTGCTTGGATTTGCTAAAAGGCCTAGACCTCAGGGCCCGTCTTACATTCCGGACTCTCTGAAGAAGCTCTACGTACGACAGAACACCATTGGCATGGCCGACATCGCAAGACCGGGTATACATGCCAGGTCGGCAAACACGGTTCGCTCTTTTACTCATGTTGGTTAGTATCAGTTTTTTGTTGGTTATGTTCGCCTGATAAAAATTCTTTTATTTAACGACAGCCTAATATTCCTTGGATCACGTTGATCATTTATCGCTCGATCTTTGCCCTCTCGTACCATTGGTCGGGAATTGATAAGGAAGTGGGACTGACATCGGAGATGGGTGTCGCCCCGTGCGAGTGGGCACTGACTATTGATAAAGTGGCGTAACGAAACACGCAGAAGGGGAACGTAAATGTGGCAGGTATCGAGGCACATAATCGTGAAGTTCGTTGGCTGGGCGTTACTTAACCCACCTCTATTTGAAGATCTGCTAGTTGGGTAATGAATATAGATAGTCTGTGTATACACGACGGCGCGTCCTTGGATTGACTTATTCTGTGAATATGCTTCGGTGGGTTAGCAAATTTTCTTGAATTAATTATTACTTTTATTATTGGGGTTATGTGTCTTATATTAAGATGGGTGCGGGAAGGTTTGCTCGAGACCGCAGTTCACTGATAGTCGAGCCTTCAAGGTGACACAAAGACAGGAGTATCGATGCGCATCGGTGCATGACGTTGCAGCTCTTGCAATTTTGTATGGTACGTTACTCGTGTTACGATTTATTGCTTTACTTTCGTTCTCATTCATTTTTTTTTATTCTTTCTGAACTATTAATAGTAATCTAGCATTGGACGTTACGCTGTTCCTTCGTCGCTGTGTTTACCGATTGTACTTCATTGAGGCGGATTCCAATGAAAATCAAGTCGATTGGCTATCTTTGAGAGTGACGATATTTTTAGTGCAAATTTTTCAAAAGAGTACGACGTGCGAGGAGGCTCAGTTTTGTATTTGTCGATTAAAACTGCTTGGTGACGTACGAAATGGACCGAAAAAGATCTTACGATCGCTGGCCCGAATTCGCTTGCTACGAAAGCATCCTCCTCCTACCAACTCCTAATCACCATCAGCATCGTCATTATTATTATCATCATCATCATCATCTTACTCCTCCTTCTACCGCTCGTAGCGCGTTCCAGTGTCGATACCGTGGAATCTCGCTGTAAGGGATGCCGTAAGGGCTTTTACAGGCCCAAGAAGCGAATGGGAATCGCCCAGGTGTAGGAGACCCATAAGTTACAACTAAATTGTACGGTAACCAGGATCCATTATCCGATCCGGACATTATCCCTGTCGGACCACCCTCGAAGCCATTGTTCCCAGCCGTACGACTATTACATACTTTCTTCATAGCTTTAGCCTTTAATTATTGGCTATAGAATTATTGCTGTTTGGTTGCTTCTACACCTTAATGATTTTTACGATTAAATTATAACGAATTTTTACATTCCTCCTATGAAATATTTTGAAACGGTAATCAATAGCCACGGCTACGCAAGGCTAGTAAACTTTGAATTGTGAGCTCCGACTTTATCGTGCCCAGGTCCAGATACTTATTCGTCTTAGGTAAAAATGTTAACTGGAGCAATATAATATCCTTCGGTAGCGTGGAGGTATGTGATTGTTTCTTTTGGCCGTTGAGCAAGCAGAAAAAGAAAAAAGGAGCGTGAGTCACTCTAAGCGGCATTTTTTTCCAGCCTCCCTCTTTGTGCTTCGACCGTTAGACAACGTTATCGTGAAATATGGTACCTCTCAAGAATTAAAAACACTTTTAGCCTGCTTCGGTCAGCCGTGGAATTCGCCTCTCGGTTTCGTTTCTTATTTTCTTATTTTCTGGCTTTCGCCGAGGCAACTGCGTTCCTACCAGCGACGTAAAGAAGGAGAGAGACAGAGAAGTGACCCCGACGAAAAATTCGTTTTACTGGCCTTTTAAGATTTACGCCGTTAGGGTGAGACGAGTGTAACGGATACGCCTTTGAAGGATAATAATTTCACGAGGTACCAGACGAAAGGTGTTGCTGATTGTTTTCACGTATCGCGGGGTTCCTGCGCGCCTTGATATGAGCTCCCCGCTTGGATTCATAAACGTTCGCTCGATTATTAATGCACAAAACTAGTAAACAGCCTCAGCGAGTCTATTTATAACTCGGAAATATCTCGAAGTATATGAGTTGCTGTTACGCGCAAACGTTATCCCGTGGCTGTGGTTAAAGCATAGCTAAATCGAAGATACAGA
The DNA here is from genome assembly GCF_000341935.2 of Cephus cinctus. Taxonomy (NCBI): domain Eukaryota; kingdom Metazoa; phylum Arthropoda; class Insecta; order Hymenoptera; family Cephidae; genus Cephus; species Cephus cinctus. The sequence continues at coordinate 11,391 of NW_014333303.1, read as the reverse complement.
GGAAGTTACGTCTATACTTTATATTGGCTCCTACGGTATTGCTTGTATTATGAAAATTTAAAAGATCGGTTCACATGGGCAATAGATCGCATGACTGATTCGACTATAGTTCACGAGCGGGTGATATCGATAGATTAATTGCTGATTGATTAACGTTATTGCAATTACCTTGAGATTTTTGACACGTGTGCGTTAACGGCTATCGAAAAAATTCTTTAATGGATTTTACATAAATATTATTTGGAGGTTTCGACGAGCAAGAAGGATATTTAGACGATCCGACGAATTCTAATGTCGACGTACGCAAAATTCCTGACTATTAATGATCAATCGATGAAGATTTAAAGGTTTTTAATGTACCGCGTTTATTCTGCGTGTTTTATTACAGTAGTTCACTTATGCTTTGTTGTCGCTGGGTTAATTAGACTGTCATTGTAATAGGTAGCACGGTTCGGTTAACCGTGCAACGACCTATTGACGAAAGATTCATTTAACAGGTCATTATTCATGCTTGTCAATTATTTATTTTTCAGAGAGCATACTGGACGAAAAGTTCCAGTCGCCACATCGGTTTCGTCTGTCGTTCGACTTGAGCAGTATACCCAGCGGGGAGACCCTGCAGGCAGCGCAGTTGAGTCTGTCGCAGAAATCGGAGTCGGCCGGAGACGACGAGGCGAGACATCTACGCATCCTGGTGCACGACATCGTGCGTCCTGGTGTCAAGGGACGGCACAAACCCATCCTGCGGCTAATTGACAGTAAGGTCGTGGAGATCCGAAAGAATTCATCCGTAAGTCTGGACGTGCATCCAGCGGTGGAGAGGTGGATCCAGGACAGGACGAATAACCATGGGCTCCTGGTGCACGTCGTGAACGGCGAGAGGACGAGTAAGAAGCAGCAGAAGAAGGACAAGGAGAGTCTCGAGGCAGGAAAGTCGAGAGCGCTCGAGAGTGGTCACGTGAGATTAAGAAGAAACGTGGAGGAATCTAGCGACTCCTGGGCGATGAATCGGCCGATGCTCTTCACCTACACAGACGACGGTAGGAACAAGATGGCTTCCGCGAAGGAAATAATGGAACGGCGCGCGAGGAGAGCCGCACTAAGGAAAAATCGTCGGAAGGATGGACGGGAGAATTGCAGACGGCATCCGCTCTACGTGGACTTTGCGGACGTCGGGTGGAACGACTGGATAGTGGCCCCGCCCGGATACGACGCCTTCTATTGCCACGGAGATTGTCCGTTTCCTCTGGCGGATCATTTAAATTCGACGAATCATGCGATCGTCCAGAATCTCGTTTACTCGACGAATCCGGGCATGGTACCGAAAGCGTGTTGCGTACCGACGGCACTGAGCTCCATATCGATGCTGTACCTTGACGAGGAGAACAAGGTAGTGCTCAAGAATTATCAGGACATGGCCGTCCTTGGATGCGGTTGTCGTTGAAATAGAAATTCGAGTGTATCGTTCGAAAGAGAACGGCAACAAATTCAATTCCTGAAACAGCCATGCTGATTGAACGAACAGCCATACAAGCTATCCAGTCGAGCAGCAACCGAGAAGGCAGACAAGCTGACAAGCAAGCAGAGTTGTGCCGTGGCGTGTTGAAATAGATTGGAATGGATTGGAATAAGTACGTGCTAGCAGCTATCCCTACCCACTTCATCACTCTATCCTCTCTGACTCGTTAAAGCGAGCCAGAGAGCGAGCGAGTCTGCGACGCTGCCGCATTCTCTACAGTTTCAGTAATCAACAAACTCGGCAGCCTGTGAACTAAGAGCGCTGCGTGTGCGTGATAGGCAAGCCAAACCTCCTTGGATGCGTATAATTTATTAATAAGGTTGTAGAGGAGAGAAGCATCGGAGAAGGATGTAAGGAGAAGAAGAAGAAGAAGAAGAAGAAGAAGAAGAAGAAGAAGAAGGTTGTAGAGAGAAACCGGTATAAATTTATGTAGCAGCGTCCACAGGTGCTATTTGTCCATGGCGACGTAGAAGACACATCCAGAGAGTTCGACAGATATTCGTCCTGCCTTCCGACGAAAACTTGCCTAGGTCTACCTCTTGCTGTGTAAACTAGCCCCAGCCCCCCTGGCTTCCTCTCTGCTGTCCCGCTCGCGTCCCAAGAAACATGAGTCAACCATCGCGACTCCAGGACCTCGGCGCTGCAATGGCACCTGGACCAATGATGAACTAATGCAAAAGGATCGCCGAACTCCTCAGCCCCTCGTCGCGACTCTCGTCGACTCGAATGACGATCTCCACGAGGAAAAATTATTCTACCAAGTCGTCGCAGTAAGAACGCGTTCCGCTTGCGTCACTAACAGTCTCGACAACAACCGAGTATATGTGTATAAGCGGTAAATCGGTAATTTTCCGATTCCACTGCGCCGTTCTTGGACGACGACGGGCGCTTTGCGCGCATGTACGCGACGCATGGCTCTGCAATCGGTGGAGGTATATTGAGAAAAAGAGAACGTATCATTGAGAAGTTGGTGGTGGTTGTGTTCCTGCTCCTGTTGCTGTTGGTGATAGTGATCGTGATGGTGGTAACGACGATGGGCGTTAAGAGGAGAAGCTCATGCACGAGAAGGTGGGACTTGATGTAATGTGCGTGCGTGCGTTGGCCGTTGAGAGGAGGTGAAGATGCATGTGCGTGTACAAGAGGAGGAGAAAAGGCTAAGATAGATGTAATGACAGTGGATATGACGATGGGGAATGAGAGTGATGATGATGACAGACAAGGAAACTGATGGATTGTCAATTTTCGAATTGATTTAATAGATAATACGGCAGCGAACCAGTTTACACTGTGTTTAGGGATAGTTTTGTTCTGGGACGGCAGGGGAGTTTTGTCCCCTTTTATTTGACATGACCCAGTCATAGAGACGATTAATGTATTTATGTGATTACCCCAATTTTCCTTTACACATGCACACACACACATACACGTACACACCACGTATAAATATTAAACATAAAACGTACCTGCTTAAGGATTACTATTTATTTTTGCAGACAGAATTAATGCGCGTGTGTATATTTGTACAAAAGTTTTGTTTATAATAGCGTATCCCTGATGTAAAATGTGTGTATAGATAGTTATGTAAACTTTGTAAATAATACCTTTGTAATATACCGCTATATATGTATATTTTAATGTATTGATATTTACCATTATTCTCAATAGTCCCTCCTTGTCCCAACCCCAAATGTACACAGGTAACTTGTGTAAATAATGAATAAATTCATACTAGTAATCTCACTTGTACCACATGGGTTCTCTCTACTTTCCTCTTCGTTTGATCCAATTTTGATTATCCTGTCAAATGATACGAACATGACGATAATTTTTATGATATATTTCAATATCTTAGAATATGCAACTGTCATAATGTTACCAACTCACTAATTTTCATAAGGAATACGTTTCAAATCTCGTGGATGAAACGAGGCTGGGAAGTCAATACCGACGGGCTCTATCGGTAACAACGTCAGAAGCTTTTATTTTGTTACCCTGCGCTCGTCTAAAGTGGTTCGTGACCGTCTTATCTAGAAGTAAGGGGCCTGATTTTTAACAGCTGGTCCGTTATATTTCGAATCACGCTAAAGCGGCAAGTAAAGATCGTATCTGTTCGGTGGGCTTAAATTTATTGGACACTGGATTAGGTTAGGTTAGGTTGGGTTTGGCTTGGCTTGGGTAGCACCGAACGCGTGCTAATTTTCGAACTGAGAAGCTGCTAGAAATTCGAATGGCTTGCTACTTGGGTGCGATCGTACTTCCGCCACTTGGTTAATATTTATTGCCATAGCTCGAGCACATTGCTATTTTTATTGTACAGTAAATGCGTCGTTGATTCTCGAATTATAAATTTACCAAGGATTGGCTAAAAAACGTCGCGGTATACATTAACGAATTCTCCTGCTACGTTATATAGCATGTCATTAGGGTTACTGAGAATTTGTTATACATCTGTTCCACCTTTATCGGATTTCTCCTCGAGGCTGCATACCGTCTCACCTGTTCGCAGAAGAGCTCTATATGTATTTACTTAGAATAAAGCAAACTCATTCGGTTTGTTGAAACTCCTTTCATTTTTTTTTTTTTTTTTTTTTTTTTTTTTTTTTTTTTTTTTTTTTTTTTTTTTTTTTTTTTTTTTTTTTTTTTTTTTTTTTTTTTTTTTTTTTTTTTTTTTTTTTTTTTTTTTTTTTTTTTTTTTTTTTTTTTTTTTTTTTTTTTTTTTTTTTTTTTTTTTTTTTTTCGAGCAGTCGCTAGCATTTTGTTTTGTCGTCATTATATCACCTGACTAGCAAGAATGTCGAACAATCAACTTTTTGAGCAGATGCATCCAGAGAAACGATATCGAAAATATTCTTCGTTGTGCACGAAGGTCAGTATAACTATATATTATTTAATTTCTTGTCAGGTATTTATGTAAAACAAAATTCTAAAGATAATATTATGTATTCTAGGTGTATAGACATTAATGCCCAGAATTCCGCGTAGCTTCACTAGCGATGCAGCATAACTCTTTGCAGGTTTTACGAGATAACTAAGGAGAGAAAAATGGGAGTGGATTTTTAAGGATCGGAAAAACAGTAAGGACGAAATAGAATTGTAGGTTATGTGAATGCCGAAGTATTTATTTGGCTGAATCACATAGAAGAGGAGAGTGCCGGTATCTAAAGTGGATGCGTTGAGAAAAAGGTCGATTGACGTGGCGAAGAGAATATCGTGACGGCTCTCTCCCACGCTATTATTGAAGGAACTATACCTACTAATAACCGCATGACAATTGGTTAATGGGACTGAGCCGATGATAGTGAACGGTCGGCGGTGTTTTTTAAGTATCGAAAAGGGATGTGGAAATTGTTTCGTAATGAGGGTGATGTTAGAACAACGCGCCCGTCGTCGAGTAGTCTTTGTTTTAGAATCCCCCTTGGGGTCCTGAGTGAGCGTTTTACCACACAGGTAGAGAATGCGGCCCACGGTGGTACTCCCATACTCTTATGCTCTCATGCTCTCATGCTATAGTCAAGAGAGAAGAGTCCTATTGCCATCTCTTGACTTTTCTCTCCTTCTATCTTTCTGTTCCTGTGTGGCTTCTCTATCCTCCTGGAGAGTTCAGTTCCCCAGGCACACGTAGTAACATGGGTCCAACCTGTCTCACGTTCAGGTCCCATCATCTACCAAGAGAGCATCTCCAGCATCTTCAGTATCCCCCACTACTGGTTGCTCATTCTTCTCTTCTTGGGTCCGTGAGGGGGACATCCCCCTTAGACTCCCCGGGTCTGCCCACGGCCAATTCGACCGGCGTCCTTCCCAGGACCCAGGATGACCATGTACTATCCAGGTAATGGCTTTATTCCAACAGATAAACTCGCTCCCTAGCTCTAGTCGAGCATCATCTTCCAGGCAATATACTACTCACTGACGGGGGCCCCCCTTTGCCCATGCTACGGTCCCTCTGCGAGCTCCCTTAATGACAATTTCAGGTAGTAGGAGTGGAAACCGAAAAATTTCCTTTAACGAAATTCTTTGGTACTCGAGAGTGCACTGGACAAGTTTAGGCTCGCTTTAATTTGTTTCGGCTGATGTCGTAACAGAATTTTCATCTTAGGGCTGAGTAATCGAAATTGCCATTCTACGAAATTTAACGGGTCACTGTCAGCTACGTATCTTGTTGGTATTCTTTACCTCCATTTTCTTTCTCCCTTTTCTCGCTCTTTCACTTTACCTCGTCCTCTCGAGCCGACATCCATTCCCATACTTCTGTTACACTCTCGTCGATCCTTCTTCTCCTTCCGCTTTGGCTTTAGTGTCGGGTTCTCTTTTGGTCCTTCCACTTTCCAACTCGTTAGTCACTCATCCGATTTGATCTTTTTCACTTTCTAGATCCTATTTAACCTCTTACCTATTGTCAAAGGAATGTCACTGATTTCGTGCGGATCCGGCCTGCAGCAGTTTTTTAGAAATCTTTAAATTGCAGATAAGTTTTTGCAAATAATTCTTTTTGACATGTCGCGCCACTAAATGCAAAAGGGTGTAAATATAGGATTTTCAACGAGCTACGCCCTTTTGCTTTTAATCATGCGACATTTTCTGATATACGGATGAAATTTATTGTGCTTCAAATTTCAATTACTTTTCATTATACATGTAGACCTGATAGATAATGTTTTGTCAATACTTTGAATTTTTGCCTTACGTATTTTATATTTCTGTCAACGCAATAAGTGATGATTTTATTGAGTACATTGCTACACGCTCTTAATATCTTTAGTATTTGTTTATAATGGAAATAATATTAACATTGATAAAGAAGAGAGAAATATTATTCGAATTACGTACGGTGCTTGACGATAGGTATTTGAATTATTCTAATGACGTTTAGGATTTACAAAGTTTTTTAATTTTCAAATAGTATTGCCATCTATTTTGGAATGTATAATTTATAGTGTGTTACATTCATTGAAGGTGCAGTGGAAAGAAAAAAAGATATGCCCATAATGTTTCCAAAGGGGAACATTTCCTTCCTTCCTTTCCTTATGGCTGCCACCTCTCAAAGGGGAACACAGGTGGAAGAAGAAAGGTAAATGCACAGATGGGTAGGGAGATGTACAACGCTACGGTTTCAGGCGATACCAAAATCATGGCGCTAAATTGTAGCGACGAGTCTGGAAGTAGGATTTTGTGATCATCGCCTCCGTCGACAATGCGAATCCCGTCGTAGCCGACCTAAACGTGAACACGAACGTGTAGCTTGGCGGGCAGAGGTTCTCCGCTACTTACCGCTGCTTCCCAAAGCTACACTTCGAACGAGGCCAATCATCAGATATTGCCTAAATATTTGTTTCCTTTGCAATCTTAGATACGAGCGCACAGTGTAAGCTCGATAAGATTTACGACAAAAGCCACCACCTCATTCCTGCTACTGCTAGCTGCTTTTAGTATTTATCAGGCCCAGCAATGAGAAGATAATATATACGAGTTATAACTCTCTTGCAAATAATTAATACTATTATGACTAGCTTACCATGTCAAGGGAGATTTCATGTAATCACCCCATAAATGGTGGGAATCTTTATTGTTTATTATGTAGCATTATTCTTGAATGCGTTTGATCGAGACGGAGCGATTCTTTTAGCGCTGTTGGTTCATTTTTGAACAAGCCTGTAGCACTCCGAGCACACAAAATCGCTAAAACGAACAGACCTATGGGTGAACTGCCGTAAGTGGATTAGTTTAGTATTCAGAGTAGTATTTACAGGTTACAGAACTCTGGAACTTTTGACTGTGAGAAGCCTTGAGGTTAGATGTTGACAAACGTTATGCTGATTTAGTTAAGCTTTTATATTCTGAAACCAGTGTATCACGAACAAACTGAATATGGGTTCGAATAAACGACATAAAACGGAAAAAGTTCGTGAGACTAAGAAGAAACGGCATCGTAGTCGGTCACGATCACATACCCCTGAACGAGAAAAGGCTGACAAACACAGGCATCATAAGAAGCATAAGAGGAAAGAGCGCAAGGACTATGATAGCGATGGTAAATATTTAGAGTATTTTATATAATACATGTAATTTATATAGTATTCAATAATTTCAATATTTTTTAAATAAGTAATAGAGTAATAAGTATAAATTATCATTTATCAGTCGAAGTCGTCAGTGCACCACCACCGCCAAAGATATCAAAGACTTCTCATCCAGCGACACCTCCACCACCAGAAATATCTGGTCAAAGAACTCCTTCTCCTCCGATGGGTGGTTCATCACAGCTATCTTTGTCAATCGATGAAACTAATAAGCTTCGTGCCAAATTGGGTTTGAAACCTTTAGAGGTTGAAAGTAGTGCTGGGAAAGATGATCCAAATAAGATTAAAGATGATCTGGGAGAGTTTTATCATAAACCTGCACCCAATGCTAATGAGAAAGTTAAAACTCAGAAAATTAAGGAAAAACTGACATTGCAAAAGGAGAAGAGGCAAATTGAAACCAATTTAGCGAAAGTAAAGCCATTAGGTGAAAGTGATTCGGATGATGACGCAAAGGGATGGGTTGAGAAAAATAGGCGTTTACAAAAAGAAAAAAAGAAAGCTGAAGAGAGGGTAACAAATTATTTTGATTTGTAATTTTATGTATTGAATATTTATTTCATGCTATAATTCTGTACTCAAACTTACATGCTTTAGGCAAAAATGTTGGATCAACTTGATGAGGAATTTGGTATTGGAAATTTAGTTGAAGAAGAAGTACGGAGTGAACGTCGTACAGCGTATACAAAAAGAGATTTAAAAGGACTTAAAGTCGAGCACAATATGGTGAATATAAAAAATATATTTTGAGCATATGTAGCATGTGAGGTTCCACTTCTGTAATGAGACAAGAAATTATATTTTATTCACTTTTAGGATAATTTTGAAGAGGGTAAAACCGTCGTCTTAACATTGAAAGATAAGGGTGTTTTGGAAGAGGAAGATGATGTCCTTGTGAATGTTAACATGATAGACGAAGAGCGTTATAAACGCAGTAACTTAAATAAGTCCAAAAAGCCAGGATATGACGCTTACGATGATGACAATTTTGATGAATACGGCTTCCCAAAAAATAAAGTTTTAGAAAAGTATGATGAGGAGATTGAAGGTCAAAAGAAGGAAAGTTTTGCACTGGGAATAGATGATGCGAAGGAACGAAAACAGCGGCAAGCCGAAATGGTGAAGAATCGTCTGGCTAGTAAAAGGCTGGAAAGTCTAAAGTTATCCGAGCCAAAATTAGCTAGTGAATATTATAACGAAGAAGAACTAGCAAAATTCAAAAAGACAAAGAAAAAAGTAAGTGCTCTTAAAGATTCGAGTAAGTATATTCTATTTTCACACTCATGCAAGACGCTTAATAAATTCTTTAACTTTAGGTAAGAAAAATTAGGCAAAAGAAAATGCTGAAAGCGGATGATATCGTTCCTGATAATACCGATTATCTCAGAGATCTTGGTAGTAGAAGAAGCCGTCGAAATGATGCCACTCAGGAAAAGGATGATGCTGATAACATGATGGACGTTGATGATTTCGAAGGTAAACTACTTAATACATTTTAAAATCTAATTATAAAGCTGCTTAACAAAGTTTGATTCTTAAAGGTAATTTTTCATTTAATTGGTAGCCCCTACGGAAGATCTAACTGGAGTAAAAATCGAAGAGGATGACAAAGAATTGGATCTGCAGTTGGCACTAAAGAAAGCGCAGCGTCTAAAGCAGCCAAATTTCTCAAGCATAGAAGAAGTTGCACAAAGTATAAAGCAAGAAGCTGATAATTCCGAAGATAATCAGCCTGGGAATATCGTCTTGAATGCTACTGCTGAATTTTGCAGGACTTTGGGAGACATTCCTACGTACGGGCTGGCGGGTAATCGAGAAGAGAATGACCAAGAGCTTATGGTACTTTTCCTCAAAGAAATCATAACTTTATTAAACAAGCGATTGCACTCAACAGTACCAATGCTAATTATATGCAACTTTGTATTTACAGGATTATGAAGTAGATGGCGTAAAGGACGAAGTAATACCGGAAGGAGAAGAAGGCGATGGGCGTGGAGCTTGGAACACCGTACAATTAGGTATGAAACATATAATAATTAAATTTTTTTTATCTCAGAATTACAAGTTTGAATATTTAGTAGATCTTCACTTATGCAATTTTCATTCTAGATGAAGCTATACCTGAACCTGCAGCTTTGGAAGTTGCTATTCTTGATGCGGAACCATCTCTAGGTCAAGGTGTGGGTGGAGCACTGAGACTCGCAATGAGCAAAGGCTATTTGCAAATAGAGGATTCAAATCGGCCATCCGCTTCTCGTTTTGCTCATTTACAGGCTCAAAATTATTCTATCGAAGACAAGACTTATGGGTATGTATATCTCTATGAAGCAAATTACTTTCACAGCTATTTCATGATTCCTACAAATTTTCAATTTAAATGTACTTTTATACAGGGATGATGACAAGTTTGGTAGGAGAGATAGATTTAATGGACCAACTTCAGACTTCAAGGAAAAAGATGGCTTCAAACCAAATGTTAAACTGGAATATATTGATGACGATGGGCATGTTTTGAGTGCCAAAGAAGCATTCAGGTATCTGTCTCACAAATTCCATGGAAAGGGTCCAGGAAAGAACAAAGTGGAGAAGCGAATGAAAAAGGCGGAACAAGAAGTCCTGATGAAGCGAATGTCTTCGACGGATACACCTCTGGGTACCCTTAATCTACTTCAAGCAAAGCAGAAAGAAACCCAATCACCTTACATTGTTTTAAGCGGCAGTAAACAAATGCAAACGTAAGTATATTATTGATAGCCGATTAACTTTTTGTGATCATTAAAATTATGCTTCCATGTAAAATGTATTTACTTTCTTTCAGGGCTAATATATCGAAGACGAAGCACTGAAGCTGCCATATATTTCAACAATCAAGTTGTATATATACTATACCATAAAATACTACTATAAATATATTAAAGGGCTTTTTGAAGCTAGATGGTTTTTTCAAATTCGAGATTCAAAAGTTATCATGTGAGTGTTTTTTTCTGTTGACGCCTGATTATCGTATTTTCATTTATTTTCGCAAAGTCGTTAGTAATCTTCTTGGTATCATTGAAATAAAATTTGATCGCATCACACTTCAGTGTACGGTACAATATTTGTGTCAGTATTGCACGAAATAAATCTTTTCGATTTTTGAGTTAACCCAAATCGTTCCAGAAAGAAAAATAATTTATAAATTATCACCAAGAAAATACCAGGGACTACAGAAGCTCAAGGATGTGGGTGAGACGTCAATGGTGAAAAGAGTAAATAATGCTTATTACAAATATTATCTCGTAGGCAACAGTTTCTTCTGTACTACAAAGCTGTCAGTCTTTTCAACTGAAAATACCACTGTATAGGAAATTCATAGGTACTCTAGGATTCTTCAACATGTTCCATGTCGCGTGGGGTATATACATCCCACGCTGCCTAATCGGAAAGTAACAAAAAAAAAGGTCTGGCACGGAACGTGTAAATTTAAAGTTTCTGCCATTATTCGCTACTTTTTATCCCTATGAGACGTATATAAAACGACATTAATATTCAAACACTTGCGATTCACGAATAGTTGGAGAAGAGAAGAAGGAAAAAATCAGTTGCATAGAAATATTGAAAATTTTAAACATCGAATACAGCTTTCCAAATGTTATTTAATATTATTGGATCTTGACTTATTTTAGAAATTTATTCAAAATATAAAATTGAGGCTACATCAAAATCTCGCAGAATATACGGAGTTGATAAAAATTGAATTGAAATATTAGAATATCGAAAATAAATTACGTTCAAATTGAAATATTAATAAATTAG
>NW_014333302.1:21023-30656 GCF_000341935.2 Cephus cinctus | reverse complement strand
ACACACAAAATCATTCGGACACTTCGATCTCTAATATTCAAGGAAGGTTTGGTTTATTAAATAAAATCGGCGGCGCGAAGCGCGATGATCTCTTACAATACCGAAGTAATTATTTATAAAAGCAATAGTAATTAATATAGATAGAAAAGACAAACCAAAGTACAATCACAAGATAGTAACGGGTACTTCGCGTACCGTATAAATTCAAAGCCAAAGTCGTAACACGGCTAATCCGCGTTTACCAAAATACGACAACCGACCGTCAAGGACCTGCGCGCGTTCTACGCGATACAAAATCGAAAGGTATAAATGCCTGACGGGCGGACGACAAGAAATAATGCGGAGAACGTACAAAATTCGGATCCTAAAAAATAATATCAAACCAACGTTCTAATCAATGAACCCTGCCAGTCGACGGACCTTCGTGCCGTGGTCTTATTCGAGGTGAGGGATTGTCCCTCCGCGTGTTCGTTACACGCGCAGTCAAAACTTACGAAAACAACAAAATCCGGTACCACGATTCGCACGAAGTTACGTCGCTCACAAAAGTCAATTAGTCAGACTCGCTTACCGTGTTGTTCCCTGGTCGCGTAATCCCAGAAAACCAAAGCGTCAACCCAATGGCACTCAGTGCACTCGCGTACTCACAAATCAAAAATCAAACGTCTATCGCCGTCGCGTGTCCAAGCAAGAATCTCTGATCTTCACGCGCTTTGTCTTCGCGTGAAGGATAGCACCCCCTCCTTTTAGGCTAATGTGCGGCGATTCGCCCTGCGGACGAATCCTTCAACCCAGCGTCTTTGCCACGCGCCAGTTTCGAATATGTCATCGCGAAAATTAATAAATTCCATCATCTCTTGTAGACAATTCATACATCTCGGTCCTACGAAGAGTAACATTCGTTCTCGCGCGAGAGTGCACCAGGCGTCCCTGGATTCCCAACTCGAGGAAATATAATTATCCGCAAACTGACGATGAGCGCTACTATGCCATAGGGGTCGGTAGTGGTGCTCAGTCGGGTGGCGCTGTACGCGCCGCTTCCAGTCGTCGTAGTTGAGTACCAGCTACGTAGAGCGCGTTGCGGCCGCGCGACGTCAAGCTGTCCCGCGTTGCGCGCGCCTCCGAGGCCAGTAGAGCTGCTGTCCGCAGATAGCGCGAGTGTCGACCCTCGCGTGTCGCAGCTCCCTTCCTCCTTGGACTCCAGCTGGCTCTCCCTCTCTCTGTCTCCGCGTCTTCGCGGGCACGGCGAGCGAGCACCTATTCGAAATCCGGCAGAGTACATGCAAAACAAAAGAAAATACTAAAATAATCTATCGAAATTTCAATTAGGCCCTTGCGGTCGGTGGATCCTGCCTCGACTTTGCAATGGCCTTTCAGCCCGTATCGCGTTTCGGCGTGATTTTCCGCCGAGGACAAGACGGGTGAAATCCACCACGTCACAATATATACAGAGTTTATCGATCGTTCACTGATCCCGAAATACCGTGTATCCATAATACGTGTAAAGCAGTATAGAGGTGTTGCAGCGGTAGTTGCAGCGATCTGCTGACGCACACCGTTCCAGCCTGCACCACCATCTCTCTCCATCGTGATGTAAGAGTCGGAGACGCGTATCATATTACTCTATTTTACAATCCGTAGCTACCAGAAGATCGCACCAATCTCTTACAGTATCGAACTCATCGATATCACCACCTATGAGTTGCACGGCGATATCCTTTCCGACGCGACCATCCTGCAGCAGTGTCTTGCAGCTCTTATCGCGAAAAATTGCCATACACCGTACGTGTCGAATGTTGCGTCGGGATGCTTCTTCGCGTGTCCATTGCATAGTACCCCAAATTGTTCGATTCCTCCGCGCGCTCTCCCTCCTCATTGTACACATCGTGGCTTGTATCCATCCTGCAGCAGTGTCTCGCAGCTCTCATCGCGAAAAATTGCCATACAGCGTACGTGTCGAATGTTGCGTCGGGATGCTGTTCGCGTATCCATTGCATAGTACCCCAAATTGTTTGACTCCTCCGCGTGCTCTCCCTCCTCATCGTACACATCGTGGCTTGTATAGACATCCCACGTGTCGTCGAGTGCTTCCAGGTGCGCGTAAAGGCCGCTGGGCTTGCTGACCACGCTCGTTCGGCATTCTTTATATTTCAGGTGTGGTGGACCATCCCGTGTCGCCAGGGTAACACACCCTATAAACTCTGTCAGACTGCAGCGTTTCTCCAGAGTGTGTAGCGCTGTCTCGTAGGCCCGCATAGCCCTCAAACACCATAGGGTGACGCAACTTTCGCTTAATTTCTCGAGGTGATTGAATGCCGCCAACCATGCCTGCGATTCCAGACGCATAGGTGCGTGGCGTGGTAACTCCTCCGGTGTGGGCAGGGTTCACACCTGCTCCGTAGCATCGCTAGGGCTGATCTGGTCATCGGGCGTCGATATGTGATGCGGCACTTGGGGCTACCATCGTCGGACATACGCCACTCGTCTTTTGCCAGCCACTCGTGGGTGCATACGCGCTGTGCGTAAGGGCTATCGTTACAACGCTGATCACCGATAAAACCCAGCGTCACACTACACCGTGTGAAATCGCGGTATCCGTTATCCAGTATAGCAGCTATAGATAGCTCCGGTAGTATCACAGGCCTCACACCAGAGGCCCAACCCTTACGGCAGATCATGTCGGGGTTATCACCGTATAGCTTATCAGCGTCCAGGGCTCCCGGTTTCGACATGTATATCGATACTAGCGGTACACCCGTTAAATGACCTTATCGCAGCTATTCCCGTATGGTCTCTTCCTCTAGATATTGTTCGGGGTTTACGTAGCGGTAGAAGGCTCGTGTCTTCGCCCTTTGTATACGCCTATGCCGCAAAAATTCCTCGCCGTCGTAGCGCGCCATTTCTTCTTCGTACAATTTTATAAATTTCTTTGTGCAATGTACCTCTGTAGCGATTCTACTGACTTTCTCGGGCTGTATATCAGTGGATGCTCGCGCGTGCCGCTGGCCGCCGCTGGATCATATTAACGCTGATGTAGATGCACGCGGGAGTGACTCACTCGCTATAGGGTATCGGTATCTAGTCATCTCTGATACATCCTACGGTATCAGCAGAATACTCTGTGAAGGCCATGCACTCTTTGTCCGCTGTATCCTATGAGAACAGTGTGTGGCGGAGGCTGCGGTGGTGGGGGTATATGTTTAATGATATTTCGATGATCCGTTTTTAGATACCGCCTTAGGCAGTACTGCTCAGACACCCGCACTGATCGTATACTAGCGCTTCCTATAATCATCATGTACTAGAAGCAAGTACTGCTATCCACTGTGTACGGTCTAAACCGATCGTTTTCGAAACAAGTAATCACCGGCCTCTCTTTAAATCGTTCGGGAAGCTTATCGCCTGTGATACGCCTCGTTAATCAAGATTATTCCGGTGTGGAGTTTGAACCTAGTGTTGTGCTGGGAGTCTCCTGATCCCATTGACAAACGCCAGGCCAAGTAGTTCACGCGTGTAGCAATGCGCTAAGTCAGTACTAAAGGCGGCCTGGCAACCAATATGTGGAAATCTAAAAATCGCACAATAATCACTTTTCGGAAGTCCAGCTTATGGCTGCACATCCGAAAATCTACAGTCTACAATTAAAATCCGAACGGATAAGGTGGTCTCGTGGAGTAGACTCGGTACAGAAAATAGGAGGACCGAACGGTGCCTATATTTTTCCAAGTCGACGTACGTCGACATACTGTACAACACTTGATTGTTTCAATAAACCTTCTCTGTTTTGTTGTATTCACGCGAGTTCCAACTCCTTAACCGGCAACGATCCCAAAAATTACCTTAGCCCTAACCTCTCGAACGAACTCCTTCGTCACCGAGACGTTACGGCACAACACTAGCGAGTGGGGTATCGTCGCCGAACACTTCCCCGTCATCGATAGGTTCTTCGTCGCCGAGGACAACATCAAGGAGGTACCTGACGATTTTAACACACCTATTTCCACGCCCGCTCACAAAATAATCTTCACGTGCTCATATAGCGAGCGGGCCATTATTTTCAAACAATCGGTGCCGATATCTACGAGTAACGACCACTCGGGCAATAAACGAGCTAGAGCGTACACACCCGTGGTCGTAATGAAGAGGGTGTCGTACCTCAATCTTCAAAGGGTCTTGCGCTGCGTGACCGTCCAAATAAATAGACTACGCGAGATCACCGACAGCGCTAACAGCTGCAAAGACACGCTGATTGCGGAGCTCGATCGCCGCGGGGATGACGCCTCCACGGACAACATATTGGACGATCTTCGGCTGGTTTTGGAAAAGAAAGGCCTGTGGTCGCCGGCTCTTTATCAGTTATTGGTGGAACTACTCTCCCTGTATAACCACGAGTACCTCTCCTTCGTGCGGAGCGCCACAGCTGCCCAGAACGGTCATGCTTAAAGGATTATTCTCTTAATAAAATTGTACAGCTACTGTTTCGTACAATATACGACATATATTTAAAAATACCTATTTTTTCTTTTTTTGTTTCCTTCACCTCCATCTCCCCATATCTTGTCAATAATAGTAGCCGGCGGTAGGAAATAAAACATTAAGCGTATTCCTCTATACAGGGCTCAGGCTAATCATCGAAAATGTATCACACCAGACAGCTTTATAATATATATATATACAGCGTTTCTTACAAAAAAAACTGTGTTCTACTTCACCATGGGACGCTTACCACTTTAGGGTAATTAAAAATTACCGACCGGCGGTCACTGCATAGTTACCGACCGTGATACGCCCCCTGGGGGAGATGCAACGCTGTTGCTGGGTAGTTTCGGGCCTTAAGACGGCGTGGTGGGGGGTCCACAACTGTGTCGCAGGGGAGGGGAGAGCTGGTCACATAGGCGAGGGGGTGGCGCCATAGTGCAGCGCGGGGGGACCCAACGCGATGCACTCTATGACTCACCGGGCTAGTGGTGGGGGTTTGTTGTGACGGCCAGGAGTGGTGTGTATCTACTAATATGCAGTAAGAAAGGGTGGATTCAGTCTCCCTATTTAAGTGTTCACCCGGTTTAAAATCGTGGATCTCGAGGAACACACGAATTCATTCGACCAATCAAAAACGTGGAACTAGTTCGAGAGTCTCGTTCAGGTTTCGCGGCGATGCGCCAAAACACAGCTCCAGATTATCACGCGTAGTATTACTATATATACACGACCAATCAAAAACGTGGAACTGCTTCGAGGGCCCTCCGCTAAGGTGGCGCGCCGAAACCAGAGAAAAATTGAGACCACCAAAAACAGGCTCATTGGCAATCTCCCTACTCATCTCTGCTATAGACCCGCGACGAAGCTTACGTAGCACTTTTACATCACTGCGCTTGCTTCCAATAGTAATCAATCACAAGTAGGCTCAGTGTACCTCGGCACCCCTCCCTGGACGGCTTCCCCCCGCAGGGTTATGCTACATCTATGTTTTTCCTATATCTATGATTTTATGTGCTCCGGTCTTTTCACTTTCTGCGGCAACAGTGAGCAGTCCAGTACCACAGACCATTTATTGGACACACGGCACTCCCGTGCTATAGACTGTTAGCACGAGCAGCAACCCCATCTTATCGGTAGGTTATATCACTAACGCGATACATATAGGTTGTGACATGCTGGGCAGATTATTGCCGCCCAGAGTCCGCGCAAACTAGCTATCGCAATACACAGGGGAAGGGGAACGCAAAAGAAAGGGGAACACGATGTAAAGTAGAAAAGAATATAATTAATAACGGAGATGGCAATACAAAGAAGAATAGGAAAGAATAGGAATCAGAACTTAATACACTAGAAAACCATATCGCTCCGAACACGCAAAGCTAAACAATAAGACGTGGGTTCACACAGGAGCACGCGGTGTCGTAACGGACCCTTTAAACGGACTAGTGGGCAAAGGGGAATCGGGGAACGGAGGGGTATGGTATTGGCAAGGGGACAGAAGGGCTTACCGGCACGAAATAATACGCAAACACAATATTTTGGGCGCCAGGTACTTATACGACATAGCACCGTCGAGTGACCTCAGAAAGTTCTCGAATATTTACAAGGATTCGAAAGGTTAGCCAGGGAAGAGGTGAGGGATCTCAGGGAGGAAGGTTCCCGAACGCGATAATGGCTGCTTACTATACCTCGGTGGGAACGCGAAAATGGGCAGGGAAAGGAAAGAGCACGGGGGTTTTCCAAAAAGGGTACAAGATACTAAATTCGAACGCACGCAATATACCACTGGCCGCACGCGGTTGGCGGAAGGCCAGACTAAGACTCAAAAAAGATCTACTAACGCGAAAGACCGATCCACGTGGGGATAGCTCGTAATATCCAAAAAGGGAAATCTACTATTTCTCAAACGCTAAAGCAAAAGGGGGTAGGGGAAGGAGATGGAAAACAGGGAAAGCTCAATCACGCAAAACAGTACTCACTCAATATACTCGACATAATCCCAAAATTCGCCTCACTCACAAAAAATTTCGCACTTCCGCAATTCGCAATATCCGCTCTCGCTCGCTCGACAACCCTGGCTCGAAATGAAGAATATTCCGGTAGTTTCGGTCCTCGTGGACCTCCAGGGCCTCGTTGATTGGCTGGGCTACTCAGCTGAGCCGGCTACGCGCTCTGGCATTGGTCGGCAGTTCCGGCATGGCAGGGCATTGGTCCTTCTCATATTTTGCTGGGCTGCCGGGCCTTCCAGGGCTTCGTGGCTGGCGGCGCGGCGATGGCTTCGCCGGCGCGCGGACCGGCTGCAAAATATCCTCCCGGACACATCTGCGGTTTTGGACTGAGAGGGCTCCACCGCTGTCACACGGGCCTCTTTACTACCCGTGTGACGGGACTGCACCGGGGCTACATCTCTGTGGCGATGGTGGCGGGCTGGCGGGCATCATCCCACGGGAGTCTCGATCAGCTGTTTCCTCACTGCTCATGCCATCCCTGCCTTCCGTTGCCTCGGCAACGTAGCCACTCTCTCGATCCTTCCTGACATACTCGTCAATAGTCCATGGTGATGCCCTCTCGGTAGCGGTGATGTATCTCCTTTGTTTCCATAATATTAGCGAGTGGAATGTGCCGCGTGTCACGTTCCGTTTACAATTAGTACACGGAAATCAAATATCGAAATCAAATAATCCATGTAAATAAACCAAAAAGAGCTCAATTACAGGTAATGACGATCCGGGAGGCCGTCCAAAATTAAGAAGCCTACAACAATAAGCCTTTAACGCACCTAGCGGGAATCTATTTCGAAAACCTAGGAAGCCTCAAAATATACCGGGATTACTGGAAAATAATAAATTATGTGAATATAGAACCATTAAGAACAAAAGAGGAAATACTTAAATTTTACATAGGCAAAATAGACCTCCTGTACTATAGTCAAGGAACTCCGTGCATCGCACAACAAGAGCTTCAGTCACTCGCTCGCAAGTTGTGAGCATTAAAAACTAATAGGGAAACTATAGACGACCTTATAGGACGGCCCAGACCCGACGAAGATCAAAATACTCGTAATAAACGCAGAGTATTTAATTTTGTTGGCGAAATATCAAAGATTTTATTTGGCACTCTTGACTCATCAGACGCCAACTATTATAACAAACAAATAGATCTGGTTTATAATAACTCTAAACAATTAACCGAATTATACAAAAAAACAAATTGGGGTAATTCAATCAACCATAGGTGAACTCTCTCAACATTTTGTAGCTAATGAACAAAAATTTAAGGAAATTGACTATAATTTCGGTGAATCAAACCATCAAATTACTATTAACTCTAAAAACATTGATCAGTTACAATTAAACACCCACGTGAATTCGTACCTACTAGAATACTCTGAGATGTTAACGGAATACGAAATAGAATTAGAGGTACTCATAGACGCGATACTTTTAGCACGAAGAGGGTTAGTACATCCGAAAGTAGTAACTCCCAAACAACTTTTTGACAGTCTAGCAAACAGTCATAGGGTAGTTAAAGATAAGGAAATCCCAGTACCGCCTGAATTAAATCAGTTCTCCAATCTGATCGATATTAGTGATGTCACAATTTTCTATCAAAATCATAAATTAATCTATGTAATAAAAACTCCATTGACCGACCTTAAACGATTGGTTTTTGTGCGTACAGTTTACACACTTACTCTTATTCATCGTGCATTCTCTTACGTTATGATTACCGACGCACTTGTAGCAGGTTTCCTCTCTGTTACAATTTTTCGCTATATGGTAAATAACCCCAGCATTTAGAGCATCTCTTTACATTGACGTGGTTGTACACCGGACATTTCCTTCATCCCACGCTGAGTTTACGTTTGCTCAGTAACTCCTCGTGTGTTGCTTCGTCCACTTCCAGAATAATTGAGCCTTCGATGGGTCCTCTTCTATTACGTTCCTGTTGTCTTCCTTTGGTTAGCCTTTTCACTATTTTCCACTCTCTTCCTTCTGTTTCCTCTATTCCATTTTGCGTCTTAATTGTGTCAACTAGTTCTTCATCTGTTAAGTTTAGTTCCTCTTCCTCTATATTTACTATCTTTATCTTCGATTTCATCTGTGTTGACTCCGTAACTTTGAAACCCTCACCCATTTTATTTTGAACTTCAGCCTTCAGTACTTCAATTTCTTCTCCCGATTCACATCCCAAAATCACAGTTCCTTTACTGTCTTTCTTTAGTTTCGTTATTCCCACTGTAATATTTTTGATATCTACCTTCTCTTTTATCGCTCTTTTAGTGGCTTCACTCTCTTGTTGGATTTTGGGTTTGACAATAATCACCATTTCTTTTTTTTTCTCTTTCACTGCTTCGCTGTATGTTGCCTTTCCGGCGTTCATACCTTCTCCATGTATCATTCTTTTCAATTCCTTTATCTGCTGCTTCAGACCTTCTATTTCTGCACCGACTACTTCCTTGATCATCTTCTTAACTTCATTCTTGCATGCGATTTCGTCCTTGACTGCTTTCACTGTTTTTATCAGCCAGTCAATTTTCATGTCAACCGTTGCTGAGGAACTCATACCTCTGCTTCCCCCAATTGACCCCACTGATGACACTCAATCTCTGCTACTACCTGCTGCCGGCACCGATGTCTTCTGATTTTCTTCTTCAGCATTGAATTTTCCAAATGGACCACTGCATGCTACCAACTCATGATTCCTATCAAGTTTATTCACACATGTAGGGTGGTAAAACAGTTTCACACAAGTCTTTCATCGCACTACTTGGCTTTTGATTGGCTTTTTGCACGCAGAGTACCGATACTCATCGTATTCGCCCGTGCTGTCCATCCTGCCCGGTATAGGTAAATTACCGACGTAGATAACACAGCTCCACAAAAATCAATCGCCGGCACCCGAGACCAGAGTAGGTGGACTACATGTTTTTGGGGTCGCTAATCACGAATCTGCACTCAGATATTTTGCACCTATTTCGGACACTACATTAACAAAAAGATAAATACTTATGCAGAAAGGATTACTATTTTGTATCCTAACTTTCATACTCACAGACCCTTAACCTATGATCCCAAAACCATCGATTTCTAACCTCAAAACCCCAAAAACCCTGCTTAATACCAGTAGAACCGAGTAAATCTTTAACCAAAC
>NW_014333302.1:5341-20856 GCF_000341935.2 Cephus cinctus | reverse complement strand
TCAAACAGCAAGCCTCAAACCCACCAAACCCAGCCCACCAAGAGTTCAATATAGTAGACCTTGATTCAATCAGCAAGCCTCAAACCCACCGAACCCAACTCACCAAGAGTTCAATATAGTAGACCTTCAGTCAAACAGCAAGCCTCAAACCCATCCAACCCAGCCCACCAAGAGTTCAATATAGCAGACCCTAGGCAAACAGCAAGCCTCAAACTCAACAGACTTTGCTTACTAAGAGTTCGATGGAGTGCACCTTCAGTCAAACAGCAAGCCTCAAACCCACCAAACCCAGCCCACCAAGAGTTCAATATAGTAGACCTTGATTCAATCAGCAAGCCTCAAACCCACCGAACCCAACTCACCAAGAGTTCAATATAGTAGACCTTCAGTCAAACAGCAAGCCTCAAACCCATCCAACCCAGCCCACCAAGAGTTCAATATAGCAGACCCTAGGCAAACAGCAAGCCTCAAACTCAACAGACTTTGCTTACTAAGAGTTCGATGGAGTGCACCTTCAGTCAAACAGCAAGCCTCAAACCCATCCAACCCAGCCCACCAAGAGTTCAATATAGCAGACCCTAGGCAAACAGCAAGCCTCAAACTCAACAGACTTTGCTTACTAAGAGTTCGATGGAGTGCACCTTCAGTCAAACAGCAAGCCTCAAACCCATCCAACCCAGCCCACCAAGAGTTCAATATAGCAGACCCTAGGCAAACAGCAAGCCTCAAACTCAACAGACTTTGCTTACTAAGAGTTCGATGGAGTGCACCTTCAGTCAAACAGCAAACCTCAAACCCACCAAACCCAGCTCATAAACCCATTTTTATAACGATTTGACTCAGGCAGTTTACTTTATAATTTAAAATATATATTTAAAATATAAGAATCGAGATACTTAATTTACAATTTATAAACCTAATATAACAAAAGTATAATAAAACTATACCCAATCGTCATAAAATGTAAATTTGCGTACTAAATTTTATTTCTACAATTTTATGCTTATACATATATTATTTCTATTAGATGTTAATCAAATACAAAATTCGTTTCTCTACTTTGTATTCTCATAACAGAAAATTGCTTTGAGTATTTTAGCGTAAATTTAAAAAATGTCTAGTTGTAAAAAAGACCCTAATTCATATTGTTTTGTTTGTGGGACTTTCATTTTTAAAAATGGTAAAGCTCTAAGTGATAACTTGAAAAGAAAGTATCATTCTTATTATGGCATATCTGCTGAAAACACAGACAATGCCTGGACACCAAATAAAGTATGCTCTTCTTGTGCTGCTTCTCTTCACAAAGGTAAACGACAACGATGTTCTACTCCCGTGATTTGGAACAAACCTGAAAATCACGATGAAGATTGCTATTTCTGTTTAACAGAACTAAAGAAATACAATAGCAATGGGTAAAAAGTGTTTAAGTTACTTAACATCTGTTGTGATCAAGACGAAAATAAAAAAGTTAATGTAGTTAAGGTTTGAAGATTTAAAGTATAGAGGTTTGCTTTTTGGTTGAAGATTGGACTCTTGGTGAGCAAGGTCTGGTGGGTTTGAGGCTTGCTGTTTGACTGAAGGTCTACTATATTGAACTCTTGGTGGGCTGGGTTTGGTGGGTTTGAGGCTTGCTGTTTGATTGAAGGTCCACTCCATTGAAGCCTTGGTGAGCAGGGTCTGGTAGGTTTGAGGGTTGCGGTTTGGTTAAAGATTTACTCGGTTCTACTGGTATTAAGCAGGGTTTTTGGGGTTTGGAGGTTAGAAATCGATGGTTTTGGGATCATAGGTTAAGGGTCTGTGAGTATGAAAGTTAGGATACAAAATAGTAATCCTTTTTGCATAGGTATTTATCTTTTTCTTAATGTAGGGTCTGAAATAGGTGCAAAATATCGATATTTTGACCTTTTCTTGCAATTAACTAAAAAATTTGATGCAACCGGAAAATTCTGAGTGCAGATTCGTGATCAGCGACCCCAAAAACATGTAGTCCACCTACTCTGTTCTCGGGTGCCGGCGATTGATTTTTGTGGAGCTGTGTAATTCATGACTCCGCGGATTGCTAAACCTGTCTCCGTGGCAGTAATAATGGCCACCCATGTACACTCGCTAGGTGAAAATTTTGACGAACGAAAAAATGTTGCTTGTATCGCTTACCCGATAGCTATCTAGCCATTCGATAGATAAGAATGTTCACCACTTAACACGGATCACATTGTCCCATCTTTCACACAATTTTCACAGACTCAATAATTAACTATTAGGCGGAGCGATCCTCAAGCACGTCTGTCACTCGCAAAAAAGAAAGAGAGACAGAGAGAAAGAGAGAAAGAGAGAGAGAGAGAGAGAGAGAGAGAGAGAGAGAGAGAGAGAGAGAGAGAGGGGGAGAGAGGGGGGGAGAGAGAGAGAGGGGGGGGAGAGAGAGACAGAGAGACAGAGAGACAGAGAAACAGAGAGATAGAGATAGAGATACAGATAGAGATAGAGATTGATTGATTGATTGATTGATTGATAGATATTTTATTAGCCTTCTCGGCTATTTTTGTACATAAATTACATTAATCGAGTACATAATATTTACTTAACACAAGATACAACATAATCTATTAACATTCTTTTAAATTGTTCTATTCTCTCGCACTTTTTACCTTCATTTGGTAATGCGTTATACATTTGTACTCCTTCCTCTTTTGTGCGTTTCTTGTTCTCCTAAATTGTATAACTATATTTCCAGCTTGTCGTGTTTCTCTACCCCCCCTCATTCCTATTATTTGTAGCCTATTCTTTAAATCCTTTGGTAGTAGATTATTGACAGCTTTAAAGATGAATACACATACATTATAATAAAGTCTTTGCCTTATGGACATAAACTGTACCGCTGTCAGCATATCATCCACTTTTGTGTAGCGGCTGCATTGCAGTATGACCCGCATCGCTCTATTCTGCGCGATCTGCAGTTTATTTACTTCGGTTTCACCCATACACATTAGCAGTGTTCCACACTATTCGAAGTGTGGTGCTATGATTATTTTATATATAATACATCTGGTAAACGCCGATACGTAGTGCCCCATTCTGTTTAGGAAACTCGTTTTTTTACCTATTTTTTTCAATATATATTTACAATGGTCTTTAAATTGTAACTTGTCATCAATAATAATACCTAAATATTTCATCGTTTCCACTCGTTCTAGTTCCGTTCCGTCCAGACACTTAAGTACAATATTTCCTTTCATTTCTTTTCTCACACTTTTAACAATCAGGTATTTTGTTTTATCTGCGTTCATTTTTAATTTGTTTCTATGCATCCACTTTTCTACTATATTTAATAGCTTATTCATTTTCCTTTCCAGTTCTGCGCTGCTTTCTCCTGTCACATATATTACAGTATCATCTGCAAACATTTTTATTGTACCTTTTTCTGGGCACAGGTCGACTATATCATTTATATATATATAACGAACAGCAGTGGCCCTAACACCGATCCCTGTGGTACTCCGTATTTTGTTTCTATAATATTTAAAAATTCCCCATTAAACCTAACTTGCTGAGTCCTATTGCTTAAGTGAAGTACAATATTTCCTTTCATTTCTTTTCTCACACTTTTAACAATCATGTATTTTGTTTTATCTGCGTTCATTTTTAATTTGTTTCTATGCATCCACTTTTCTACTATATTTAATAGCTTATTCATTTTCCTTTCCAGTTCTGCGCTGCTTTCTCCTGTCACATATATTACAGTATCATCTGCAAACATTTTTATTGTACCTTTTTCTGGGCACAGGTCGACTATATCATTTATATATATATAACGAACAGCAGTGGCCCTAACACCGATCCCTGTGGTACTCCGTATTTTGTTTCTATAATATTTGAAAATTCCCCATTAAACCTAATTTGCTGAGTCCTATTGCTTAAGTACGATCTAAACCATTCCCATACTTTTCCCTTTATTCCATATTGCACTAGTTTTTCCAATAACAGCTCTCTGTCCACAGTTTCAAACGCTCGTTTCAAATCCATGAAGATTACTCCCACTACTTTCCCTTAACTGATATTTGATTTCCATTCATCAACCACGGTTTGTATTGCCGTTTCACACGAGTGCTTCTTCCGAAATGCCGACTGATGTTTCGTGATTATGTTATTTGCTTCTAGATGTTCTTACTTTTTAGATGTTCAGTACTTTTTCGTATATCGGTAACATGTTGATTGGTCTGAAGTCACTACCGCTTTTTGGTTTCTGTACTTTTGGTATCGGTATTATGGTAGACGTTTTCCAGTGACGTGGACATTGTCCTTCCTTAAATGAGGTGTTAATAATGTCGATAAAATCATCTTGAATAATTTCTCTAGCTGTTTTTAATATACTACTGGATATTCCTTCTTCCGTTCCTTTTTTTTCCGGTAATTTACTTATTATCTTCTGTAGTTCCACTATATCGATGGGTTTGAACTCATCGAGCCATTGTTCATTTTCATACACTATATTACTGTCTGCGTCTACTTCCGTGTCTATAGATTCAACTACCCTATAAATTCTGCATCTGATGCACTCGGCGAGTGATAGATAGCAGCTATCGCACCTTTATATGCTGGATCCCTTACTTCTATGGCTACGTACCAGCAGTTCCCCACTATTTTCCCTAATTCTTCCATTATTACTTGCAATTTTCTTGCATAATGTAATCCACTTTTCATATCTATATTAAAATCTCCAACTATTATACATTCCCCTTTAACAATAATTTCTTTAGTTACTTCTTCTATAAATTCTATAAATTTTGCATCTGATGCACTCGGCGAGTGATAGATAGCAGCTATCACACCTTTATATGCTGGATCCCTTACTTCCATAATGTCTTCTGTTAGCCTCGTTTCCGTCAAGGCCAAGAACATAGGCCTCCTCTTCCTAAGAACTTCTTCTTCAATTTCGTCCTTATGTATTAGTAAAGTTTGCGCATTTGTGCACATTAGTATTTCTCTTCTGCACCTTAATTGCTATTCATCAACGAGGTGCTCTGTTCTCTTCCGTTCTTCTTCCATCATCCTCTTGAATGTGGGACATTCTTTATCAAGTGCATCATGTTCATCGCTTATCGACACATGATACTTTTGTATCTTAAACATACAGTTTACGTATCTTTTCTTGGCTTCTTTGCATTCACTGCCTTTGTGCTTACCCGCACAGTGCTGACACGCCTCTTCTCGTTTGCAATACTTCGCAATGTGATTGTATCCCCAACATTTAAAACATCTTTTAACACTTACAAAATCTTGTACTGGACATTTTTTCCATCCCAAGTTAAGTTTCCTCTTCTCGATTATTTTGTTGTGCGTTTCGGTATCTACTTCAAGTATCACCGTACCTTCCGTGTTTCTTCTATCATTTTGCTCTCCCACTCTTACAATTTTTCTTATCTTCTTGATTATTTTCATATGGGACGCATTCATGTCATTTTGAGTTTTTATTGTTTCTATCATTTGGCTACCATTCATTTCCATCTCTTCTGCATCTATTCCAATTATTCTTATCTTAGGCTTCTTCTGCCTAGGCGCACTCACATTGAATTTATCCCCTAGTCTCTCTTCCATCGTATTCTTCAGGTCTTTCTCGATTATTTTGTTGTGCGTTTCGACTTCGCAATGTGATTGTATCCCCAACATTTAAAACATCTTTTAACACTTACAAAATCTTGTACTGGACATTTTTTCCATCCCAAGTTAAGTTTCCTTTTCTCGATTATTTTGTTGTGCGTTTCGGTATCTACTTCAAGTATCACCGTACCTTCCGTGTTTCTTCTATCATTTTGCTCTCCCACTCTTCCAGTTTTTCTTATCTTCTTGATTATTTTCATATGGGACGCATTCATGTCATTTTGAGTTTTTATTGTTTCTATCATTTGGCTATCATTCATTTCCATCTCTTCTGCATCTATTCCAATTATTCTTATCTTAGGCTTCTTCTGCCTAGGCGCACTCACATTGAATTTATCCCCTAGTCTCTCTTCCATCGTATTCCTCAGGTCTTGAATTTTATTTCTTGTGCTGCATTCAGTATGACCGCACCATCTCTACCCTTTTTTACTTTTGTGACTCCAATATGCATGCTCTTGATATCGATTCTTTCTTTTACTTGTTTCTTTGTGGTCTCACTTCCTTGTTCCTGGACTGGTTTCACTATGATGATATTTTCCGATTTGGCTGCTTGCCTATAGCTCTTTGGTTGACTTTGTACAACTTGAATGTTTTGTGGCACAAAGTTCAGTAGATCTTTTTTTATTTTATTTACTTCCTCACTTACAGTTTTCCTAACTAGAGTCTCTAATTCCATATCTTTCCAATAAATAACTTCCTGTTTTATTTCCTCAATTTCTTCTTTAACAATTTCTGTAATGAGTTTTTTAATATCTCTTTTTTCCACTATATTGTGTCTCATGTCACTTACAATTTCTACAATTTTATCAAGCTTCTCATCCAGAGAAGGTATCTTCTCCCCCGTGGATTGTTTCCTCTCCTTGCTACTACTCGCTCCTGTTTTTTTCTTTTCCATTAATAATATGGTTTCTGTGGCCCCTACACGGTGTACTAATTCGTCACCGACGTTGTACTTCTTGTGCAGTTTATGGCAACTCGGATGAAAGATTTTGTCGCATGGAATGCATTTAATTATCTCTTTTAATATTTCCTTTTTGCATCCTCTGCAAATATTTTCGTGCAGCCCGCTTGTGCTGGCAGTTCTTACCGACCGCGTACTCATATTGAATTCACGACAGTATTTATATTATTCGCCACGTTATCGCGGCAATCTCGATGACGTGGCCAGAATATGGCACCTGTCTTCACTGCTATCACTCAACGTTCTTTTCCGATTTTCTTGTATTTCGCCTAAAGTTAATCACTTTCGTCCCTGATAGGTTATTCACTTGATTCTCACATACTTTATACACAGATTGTACACACATTTATCTTCAATTTCACTCAAAAAACCACTTCATTTGACTTAAAATTGAGGAGCTCGATGTGACACCTCTGTTTCAGGAGAGAGAGAGAGACAGAGACAGAGACAGAGACAGAGACAGAGACACAGAGATACAGAGACACAGAGACACAGAGACACAGAGAGACAGAGAGACAGAGACACAGAGAGACAGAGAGACAGAGACACAGAGACACAGAGACACAGAGACACAGAGAGACAGAGAGACAGAGACACAGAGAGACAGAGAGACAGAGACACAGAGAGACAGAGAGACAGAGACACAGAGAGACAGAGAGACAGAGACACAGAGAGACAGAGAGACAGAGACACAGAGAGACAGAGAGACAGAGACACAGAGAGACAGAGAGACAGAGACACAGAGAGACAGAGAGACAGAGACACAGAGAGACAGAGAGACAGAGACACAGAGAGACAGAGAGACGAGAGAGAGAGAGCGAGAGAGAGAGAGAGAGAGAGAGAGAGAGAGAGAGAGAGAGAGAGAGAGAGAAGGTTTATTCGATCCTGGAGTAGACTCCTTAAGGACCGCAAAATAATATACATTTAAGTTCAGGTTCAGTGAGTGAACATAGACATAATGTGTGTTACAAATAATGCACCTTAATTGTAAATATATTATAATAAGCATGAACTGTAAAATGAGATTAAATTACATTAAGTTAGCCTAACTTAGCCTGATCGATATCGAAAAGCACAAGAGCAGACGATAGCAATGAAAACGTTTATCCAAGATTATGGCACAGATCACAGATCGGCCTCGCGCTCTTCCCCAGCCGGCAAGTAGTTCTGGCATTTTAACCGAAAGTCTGCAAGATTTTCAACCGTGGTAATCTCCGAGGGCAATGAATTCCAAAATTTAATGCTCCTGGAATTCATCAATGTGCCCTGGTAGAGACTGGGCATTTAAACAGCATACGTTGATAACAGTAGTCGCTGGTGTCACAGATATAGCGGGAGCAGTGTTGCGCATTCCAAAGAGTCATAAAGACAGTTGCGACAGGTCCGTGGATGGCAAAACTTTGATAGGACGTGATTCAGCGTCACGTCTAACAAATACCGCTGAATCCTTAATCCAAACAAACTTTGGCTGTATCGCTGGGAACTTTTTTAGTACGCGGTCTCTCAATTGGCGTAATTGCGAAGGTTGACGTCTGTTAATTAGACCTTGTTGTCCGGCAGTGACGCATCGATGTTGGGGGCCCTAAGAGTCGGTCGTAATTTCTTTGCTTCTATTATTTGATCGCATTTGTCTTTGGAGCCTAATTTAAGTAATATAGTCCTTCCATCAGTACCTTGATGTAATCCAGCAGCCAAGGTTCTTTTGTTGTTCTTGTTACCCATTTCGCTCTACCCTCACTATATCTGATGGTAGAATATTCACGTTCAAGGCATCGGTAAGGGCCGGTATAAAATCTGTTTTCAGGTTCTCCTCCTCTCCTGCGAATTCAGCTATGCCAGAGATTATAATTTGCGTTGCCATTTCTTTGGAGGCCATACGCAGTAATAGCGTTTCATCTGCACGTGAAAGACTACCAGAAGAACCCGCAGCTATTTTGTCCTCAACATTTTTTAATCTGTCAGATTGCGCTGCGGTCACTTTGACCAGGCCATCTACCTCCTTTTTGACTGCCGCAACAGAGCCTTTAACTACAAGCATGTCCTTCTTGAAATGTTCATTATCAGTCAGTAAGGTATCAAATTTCTTATGTAGACTCGCAACGTCTGCGGCTAGCGAATCGACTTTTGTAACTGCGACGTCCAGTTTTCTCAGTCTATCATTAATTGACTTAAGTACGTCGAGGTGTGAATCATTGCGCTGGCACACAGGGCAAATACCGTGAACCGCCTCAGCGGCATCTTTGGAAGATTGCAATAACAGTCTCGTTTTAACACACCAGGTGTGAAAGTGGTGGGCACATTTAGCTGTTGTGCTCACACCTTCATTACTATTTTGTACCGAGGAATAGCACAGAGCACACATAGGTTTTGACATTTCGATATTTACTGTTTACTGTTTATAGTCTACTCAGGCGCCGCCAAAGGGTAAGATTGCTAACTAGTTTAGGGATGAAAGGCGCACCCACAATAATAGGCTTAAAGTCCTAGCGTCACAACAATCTAGTTGTGTAACCGGTTTAAAGTCAAAAGTCACTGCTCCAATAGAAAAATAAATGTTAATAACAGCACGCAGGTCTAACACTTACGGGTCTATGACCAATGTCACAAAATAACTCCGACCACCAAATAATTTAAGTAAAAAATGTTATAATAGAGATGGTCCCAATTCAAGCTTATTACACAGTGTAATCCAAATGCACTCTTTAGTCTGTATGCACACTCACTGATTAACGCGAATCGATATAGTCTTAAATATTAGAGAAAATTATAGCAGCACATAGGCAACACGTGCGCCGAGAACTTCGCGAACCACGAGAGAGACAGAGAGAGAGACAGAGAGAGACAGAGAGAGAGAAAGGCAGAGAGAGACAGGGAGGGAGAGAGAGAGAGAGAGAGAGAGAGAGAGAGAGAGAGAGAGAGAGAGAGAGAGAGAGAGAGAGAGAGAGAGAGAGAGAGAGAGAGAGAGATTGATTATTATATTATTATTGATGTTTATATTATTGTATTATTGTATATTATTATTGATGTTATTATTATTGATGATTCGGTGGCGATCTGGAGGATCCGTTATCTCGCATCAAAGTTTCGTTGTTAGTTGTTTTAAATTATCAATTCTTTCATTTCTGATAGAACCGTTGTTCGATTTTATTATTATTCACGCTTTCTAGGTTGTTGAGGAACCGTTGTTTTTCTATGCGTGTATTTTTCGGAACCGTTGTTCCGTTTATATTATTATTCTTCGTTTTATAAACTATGTTGGAACCGTTGGTTCGTACCGTATTTAATTATTACACATTTTCATTATCTTATTTTTATATTTCGTCTTATTTTTCTTGTTTTCAATAAATCGGGCACGTCTGTGGGTTCCGTATGTTTAACCCTTTTAGTGCCGGGAGCCGATATATTGGCTCCTGCTACACTGGCGAAAAGTGCCAGAGCTGATATATCAGCCCGCACCTCGTAGCGCTTTACTAGTCGCATTGCGGGAGAAATAATCCAAATAAATTTGTAATACGTTATAAATGATCTTATTTCATTATGAGAGAATTAAAAAAAAATAGTTAATTGTTTCTCGTTTGGTTTTTATGAGAATTTTCCCAAACCCTAGTAAAACTGTGAAATTCAGCCGGTTATTCTCGCATAGGCACCTCTTTTTCGTCCGGCACTAAAAGGGTTAAACGAAATCTCAGGTCTATTTGATTTCTCAAAGCCCCTTTTGTGTTGTCTTGTAGTTATTGTAAAATTTCAGGTTTAGTTATTGTCTACCAGACCCAAGACCCCACCGCACAAGAGCTGGCCTGGGTATCCTCTGGAGACAGCGGTGTATCTCTTGGTACACCTGGCGCCCAGTAATATAATATTTTATTAATTATTTCTCGCGGTCCCATTTATTTGTGCGATTCGTCGTCAGAAAATTGGCACCCAACTTGGGGTCGCGTCGAAAGAATTTTTAATTTCAATTTTAAGTTTAGAATTTTGATTTTAAGGATCCGTCGATTTTACAGTCTAAAAGAGTTTTTTTAGTTTTTTTTTTCTGGGTAATATAGGCGATGTTAGAAGACCCTGCAAAATTGTAGTCAATCGGAGGTTCACACACACCGATCACGTGGGCTCGGCCCTTGACGGTGTTAAGTTCTAGCTGTGTAAGTTTCGAAAATTCTGGAAGCTAACAAGTGACGATCGAGATGGCGAATTACAGAATAGGGGAAGCGAAGCCCACCCTGATCATGGGGGTTCAGCTGTTCAGGTCGTTGGCTGCGCTACAGTTATCGACAGAGGGATCGGTGACTATTCTTCGGGATCGACTGAGTCGATACTCGCGTCGAATTTCAGGGGAAATTTTCAGGGACCTGAAGATGAAGCGCCTGTCATACCTGTGAGACAGAGGTTAGTTTTCAATGAGAGCGACTGTTTGACAGAAACCCCGTCTAGTTGTGTTACGTCAACGGCGACGACGGGTATCGTGACAGTTTCTCGGAATATAACTTCGAGAGTAGAGTAGAAGTTCAGGTTAGGAGTTACTTGGATAGAGGCGCATTAGTATCTCCGAGTTTTCAGAGTCGTTCGTATCATTCGGTACCGTATCAGACTTCAGAAAATCTTGAAAGGGTTCCGAGATTATCTTCGTACGTTGGCAATCCACTTGGAACAACGGAACCGATTTATGCTACTACAGAACATCAAGGAAGCGTTTCGAAGACAATGCTTCAGACATTGGACACGCATGGCATCCAGACCTGCGTCAAGAGAATACGAGAATGGAATTTAAAATTTTCTGGCGCTTCCGAGGAAAATCTGGAAGAATTCTTGATTCAGCTACAAGAATGCCGAAGATATACGCCCATGTCGGATGCAGATTTGTTGAAGGCGTTACCATTAATTCTTTCGGGAACAGCCTTGCAGTGGTATCGAATTGAAAGTCATCAACGAAGGACCGTTGCAGATTTTACTAGCGCCTTACGAAGACATTTCGGTCAAAAAGGATTCCAGTGGCAACTCGAAGATGAAATTCGACAACGTACTCAAAGAGAACACGAGCCAGTAAAAGCATACCTGGTATGTCTTCGAAGCTTGTATGCTCTCCTACATAGACCTTGTGCCTTAGAGGAGCAATTGAACAGGGCGTATTGTAATATGCTGCCACTTATACGGCTGGGATTTCGACGAAGAGAATTTCAAAACTTCGAGCAGTTGTGATTTTTCCAGTGAACGAGAGAAATCCTTTGAAGAGGCCAAGTTGTTTAGACCACCACCGGCTCCGGGGCAGAGTTTGGTTCCGGAACTGGCATATCGAGAGGAATCTTTCAAGAAGAGGATGGGGTCTGAGAAACATAAGGAAGAGGTAGCTTCAATCGTACCTCCAAAAAGTATTTTGGAAATGGAAGAGCAGATTCCGCCTCCAAATTCCATGGGATCCAGCGAATTTATCAGCGCTGAGATTGTGAGGATGCAGCAGGAAATCGCAGATCAGCTGGCAACGATTACCCATCTGAGATCGTTGGTGGGAGCCAAGGAGAAGGATCTGTCAAGGAACTTCCGGAAGAGACAAAGTAAGGAGCCAACAAAAAAGAACTCAGTGGAGTCCGGCTCTGGCACCGAGGTGACGCCCAGTGCGGTGACTCCAAAGAGTGTCAATTCGTCTAGAAGTGCAGGTTGTTAGAACTGTGGAGAGACAGGACATGGATTCTCAAGTTTCAAGAAGGAAAGATTAAGATTTTGCTACCGATGCGGAGCCCAGGGAACCACAGTGAAGCAATGTTCCCAATGCTCAGGGAAAATCTACGAGGAGCAAACTAGAAAGGTCATGGAGGCCCTTATTCCTTCTTCAGGGCATGTTCCAGTGCTTCCTACGAGACCAGTTACCAGGTGCGGTCCAATTCAAACCATGGAATTGGGATCGCGTTGGTTCTTGGTTGTCAAAGTGGGAGGGCAACTGGTGCACGCACTTGTAGATCCAGGATCGTCAAAAACTTTCTTAGGGCAAGCAGGAAATAGCATTGCGAAAAAGTCAGGTAGAAGTATAGTAGAGCCACAGTACAGATCCATCAAGCTGGCAGACGGTCATAAAGCTGAAGTTAATGGGGACGTCGAGTTAGAAATCGAGCTTAAGAGAGTGGTCCAGAAGCTCCTGGTGAGAATTGTTCCTTCCTTATCGACAGAATGTGTTTTAGGTATTTATCGTATTAGAAAGTTCGGAATCAACTTGCTCGGGAATCGTGATACATGGAATTTCGCGATAGCGCCGAGAGTCGAATTTTCATTTGCTAGGGCGCAGCGGCGTCCGATTATAAAAGATGATCCTTGCGACGGAATTGCTGAGACAGGTGAAACCGCAAGTGTTCAGTCGGAGAAGTTAGTCGTGACGAAACTGGCTACGAGGACTACTTACTTGGAGAGACGAGTCTTATGAGGACACTCAATTTGGTGTTATCTCGTCTCATCTAAGAACAAGGAAGCGATCTTAGATAAGAACTGATGAAGGGTATTTACGAATTAAATGAACTCTCCTGTTGCGTTTTAGTTTCGTTCATTTACGTATGTTACTCAGGCGTTTAGATGAGTAAGATTACATTAGTTTTGGTACTGTTCGATACCAC
This sequence comes from Cephus cinctus, assembly GCF_000341935.2. Lineage (NCBI taxonomy): Eukaryota > Metazoa > Arthropoda > Insecta > Hymenoptera > Cephidae > Cephus > Cephus cinctus. The sequence continues at coordinate 7,644 of NW_014333302.1, read as the reverse complement.
GTGTTATGGGGAACGATTCCAAGATTCAGTGACAGGTCCGGATCGGGTGGTGGATCGTGCACTTAATATTGCAAGTAGAATGCACATAAAGAGCCATATCCTTCAGCTTCGCTCATCCCATTAGGCGGAATCTAAGAGGGGAGGAGTTGTGACGTGGCATTTTGATGCACGTCACAAAATTAGGCGAATTCGGCTACGTCGTGGGGCCGGATTACGGGTTACGGAGCGTTTCGCGTGGCGTTGGACTGATTTTATTTTAGGAATTTATATTTATTTCCCTGTAGGGAACGTTTCGTTTGTTTTTGAGTTCATTGAGCGGATCCGAGAGGATTCGATACAATTAGTATTGAGACGGGGCCCGAGAGAGAGCCAACTACGGGCCTGGCGAAGCGCTGCGAGGAGAGGTGACGTCAAGACCGGAGCACACAACCTGGTGGCTCAACTACGCGAAGCAAGCGGCGAGCGTCTTCAGAAGCAGAGGGCATACAGGAGTTGCAGAAGCGGCGTTAAGCCGAATATCGAGGGAATCGAAGTGGATGTGATTTCCGCCTTCCGAAAACGGCACTGCAGCCATCCTAACGTAGTAAGATGCCAGGATCAAGAGACGCGGTAGCGTCTCGACGCCAAGTATTAAAAGAAAAAATCAGCCTCCTCACGAGACACTACTGCTACTATTATTGACGCCAAGTTGGCGCTTTTTCGTCTGCTACGATGAGATAACTTGAATTATCTGCGGGGATATGTCGTGGGCGAAAAATGTGTCAGGTCGAATATTTTACATTTTTTTTTTCCTTTACAATGAGCCTTCGCCCAATAAAATCGGTTCCCGCAATGCTGATATCTGGCATCTTAGCAATATCAGTCGAAAAATTTTTCTCATTTGTCCCCTCTCACACAATCTTAAAAAATTTGTTCCCTCGCATATACGTATGAGCTTCGACGCGACACAGGCATAACGAGTCAGTGAACACGTGTAGTCTGTTTATATGGTCGTCGAGTTGATGGCCTCAGCTGTTGGCTACTATCAAATTATCAGTTCGTCTCATATTTCGCACTTGTCGTTCGCGTATCGTTTCTGCGGACTGTGCATGTTATAATAGTGGATATAATTGATGATGCCTGTGTTAATGATTTGTAATAAAACATAAATATATTATTTTTTTATAAATACATCGCGATTCCTAACCTGTCTCTTCGTGAAAAAATTCAGTCATTTCATCATTTGATTGTTTTATTACCGCTTTAACGGTTAATTAATCATTTATTAATCATAGTGATAGTAACTGTAGCGTGATATATATGTCCTGTAACGTGGTGTCCGTGGGACGGCCAGTTACATAAAAGCGTAGGCGCACGGAGAGCCGTGCCGCCAACGAAAGCCGCCGAGAGAATGCCAACGACGCCGAAGGTTCGTGGCGAGAGGAAGCCGGGGAGGAAAACCGGCAGCGCCGAGCCCGACGATCGGGCGCGCTCGGGTAAGATCGGCGCCGCCCAGAGACTAGCGGGCGGTGAGCGCCGAAAAACGGATAGCGGACCGAGGCGAGAGATAACGGACGAGTTCGGGTGAACTCGGGTTTTCTTCGGGAATCCTCGGGCCGGGGGCCAAAGGGGGCCCACTTCGTTTTGAACCGTGAGCAAAGAGTGAGCGAGTTTTGAAAGTGATTAGCGGTTTTGGTTTTTGGTTTTGTGCGAGAGTGATTTTGGGACAGATATCGAGATACGACGACTTGGCATTTCCCACGGACTCCGATTTTGGATTTTGGACTGCGAGAAGCCGCGAGAGAGCGAGCCCGAGAGAGCGATCCGGAGAGAACGAGAGCGAAAGGACGAGGGAAAAAGCCAGGGACGACCAGGAAGAAATCCGTGTGCACCGGAAGTTCTGGTAAGTCCCATCCAAGTACCATTTATCGAGCGAAGCCGCGCGCCGGCCGGGGATGAAGCGCATCCGCCGGTGCAGCAAGGCACGCGGAGTGGGGACTACGGGCCCGCCACCGACTCGCACGCGTGAAGATTGCAGCCGCCCGTGAAAAGACGACTGCCGCGACCGCGTCCCTTGGTAGGATTGTATCGAGTCGCGTTCGTAAGACCACCCGACTGTAATCGTTCACCTAGAACGAAATAAATGTAGATTGTTGGAAAGAAATCCCACCATGTCGATTATTTCTGTAAGAAGCCGACCGATTCCTGTAGGTGCTCGCCGCCCTCACGTTCCCCTCTACCATGTCGGATTAGGAGCTAGCGGGAAGATCCGGTCGAGAGGACTCCCGGAAGTGATGCGCCGCGGATTAAAAATTAAAGGCCCG
>NW_014333302.1:0-5059 GCF_000341935.2 Cephus cinctus | reverse complement strand
CTGTTTCTTCACTCTGATTGCTCATTTATGTCAAAGGTACTTTATAGTGTTAACCATTTAATAATTATAATTGTCTGTCGAAAGGACTTCAGTTGAAATAGACAGTTTGTCTGAATGAATTCATTCAAAATAGACAGGTTATCATATTTAAAGAATTAACGCTATGAAATATCTAGATGGTTAACTTGTAGAGCATACTTAAAAAAACTGAGTGAGCTTTACCGCATTAAAATAGGTAGGGAATTACAGACTTCTTGCAAAATCTATTGCTACTTTAAAGTTTTTATGGGTTAAGGACACACAACGTAACACAACTCTGTCTTATTCATGACTAAGCTGGACTATTCATTTTCCAGCGGATACGTAATGTATCCTATCTACGATGGCTTTTGGTATTCGATAGTTCAGCACCGGTAGGGTGCTGGAGACCAATTTTTTGACAATAACCATCACTTTTGCTTAACGCCAGGAAAAAAAGTATAAGTAATTGAAAATGACTGGACGCAAGAGTCAATTTGCTTGAGACGAGGATTTAAATTGTATTTCACCTTCTGCTCGGCAAATTCATTGCATCTGATGCTTTTTTCTTAGCGTTGAGTAAATCAAGAACATTGCAGTCCAGGGTAGTTCGAAGAAACATGTCGTCTACAAAAATATGAGCTTTTCTATTTGTTTAATTAATAAAAAGCAATTTATATACATATATTTTGCTGATGGAAGCTCAATTCCTCTAAGACATTGTCAACTAGTTCAAATATTACACGAAATATTTTGTAAAATTCTTAGAAATTGCTTTCTCCCTCCCTTACTTTAATGGACTATCTATGAAAAGAAAGATAGAGATAGAGATAGAGATAGAGACAGAGAGAGACAGAGACAAAGATAGAGAGAGAGAAAGAAGGACCGCAAGAAATAATAAAAAACGCATTATTAAATATTTTTTGAACAATAATATATTATATGTAATATGTAATAACTTTAAAATTTATAATAAATAAACATATTTTGGTAAAAAACTTGAGATCCTTGAACCTGCAACAAAAATAACAAATATTATAAAATAATATTTATCAAGGAGCGCGATAGCCCTCTTAAAAAAAATAACACCGTTTATACTTACTATTGTTAGCCGCCGCCTCGCCTGCCGCCTCGACCCCTCGCCCGATAGGGCCTTTGATTCGCTAATTTTCTTAGCATGCGGCAAAGGAAATCTTCCGCATCATTTTGCCATGCCCTTCTTCCGGCACGATTTCCACAGCGTTGATAATTGCCTGTAAAATGAAAAATAAAAATAAATAAATGCAAAATAGTATTTTTACAATTTAGCATACGTGGTAAAACATTTTCTGACAAGTGTGAAGTTGCAGCATGAGTCGAAGGCGATTATTACAATCACACTAGTTAAGAAAACGTTTTCCCAACAAGTAATTTACAAAATTTTACTTCACAAGCACTGCGTTGACTGAGCATGATCTGGATCGTGCCCAGATGACACAGTAGTTCTCGTGAAGTAAAATTTTCCCAGTGGCTTTTCATTTGACACAGCTTTTAATTATGCTCGTTGATGGATTTCAGTTGTCCACTTGTTGCTTTTTTTTTAATCGACAACTCAAATCCAGTGACGGGTGAAATTAAAAGCAGCATCAAATGAAAAACTACTTGCAACTGCTTATAGATAGCGAACTGCGCACTTTGTTGAAATCAACGCAGTACCCAGTTAGTTGACATTCTGTCGATTTGGCAAGACCCAGATCATGCTCAATCGACTCGGTCGACCTGTCTCAACTTAAACGAAGTGCTCAGTTCGTTATCTATAAGCAGTCGCAAGTAGTTTCTCATTTGATGCTGCTTTTAATTTCACCCTTCAATGGATTTTAGTTGTCGACGTAAAAAAAAGCAACAATAGGACAACTAAAACCTATTGACTGATGAAATTAAAAGCAGCATCAAATGAAAAATCACTTGTATTAAGAAAATGAAGATTTTTTACTTACGTGCTTCGTCCGCTGGAGGGTACTCAGTTATTGTCGGAAACCGCACCTGCCCGCTAGGCTGTAAGTGTAGCCGTGGCCCTGGCTGTGCCACCGGTTTACGTGCTTGTCGTGACGGCTATGCTAGATCCTCCCTCTGCCCCGCCGCCGAGTCGACAAGGACGTCTCCGTCCGCCCGCTCCATTGCTCCTATAGGATAATCCATCTGAAATATAAAAAATACACATGAATTAATCGTTATAAAAAAACATGCTTAAGAGCCGCAGTAGAATCTCGACGCCAAGTAATTTTGTGTCGTCGGACGACGTTTACTTGATTGAGACGCTACTGCTCCTTTTGTTTACTGCGTCGTCGGCTTTATATCTGCCTTTTCAATTATTATTAGTTCGCATTTCGTTTATTCGAAAAGCGAAGAATAAATGTAATTTTAATTACTTACCTCGAAATCGTTGTCGCTGTCATTTGCCATTTTCTTCGAAGTGATGAAAAACAAAGAAGACGAAGAAGGAAGAAACATAGATCTTTTTTTGTCTTCTATCTGTCTTTCAAAGACAGAAGAACTTTTGTGTTTTTACAAAAAAATTCGACACTCTTATTGGCTGTCGTGGTTGACACGAAATTCACAGGTACCTGATAGGCCTACTTGCGCCAGCAAATCATGGAGGTACGCGAGAGAGTATTGTTATGATAGTTGTTGTTTTGAGCACGTGTATGTTACCCAGTCGAATGTCATCAAAAAACAAAACAGAGACGCGGCAGGGTCTCGACAAGCAGTATTGACAGAAAATTTATTGACCTCCATTCAGTGTACCAAGAGGCGCAAATCATTGTGTGTATAAAGAGTGCGCCGAGTGTAAAGTGTCGGTGAAAGTGAAAAGTGAAGAGATATATTGGTGCAATATAAGTGGCATTAAATATATTCCTTTCTGGGTTCGCTGGGGTGAGTAAAAAAAGTCATGTCATTTTGCTATTTCCCAGTAAGAAAACGTGCTGCATGACGTATCAGCAAAAAATATGAATTCTGCGACCGCATTAAGCTAAAATCTAACGGGCATTCATGCGTTCTGGCATACTATGTTGTCAGATATTAGCTTAACCAACCTGGTTATTATAATTTTTTTTTTATTACTTATTGCAGATTGAACGACTACGGGATACGCCAGCAATTTTTTCTTTTTTGTTTTCCAGTTTTTATTTTATATATTTTTTAAATCTTTTTATTTACTTAAGAGTTCCAAACTCAGTGGCGGCTCAAAGCGCCTGGCATTCTGTTCGATTTAGAACACCTGTGAGTTCAAAACTACTGGCAGCTCACAGCGCCTGGCAGCTTCTAGCGCCTATACCGAAGCCCTAGAGGCTACAAATAATAATAAATAAAAGACGATAATACGTCTTAGTATGATGGCAGCATTGAAGCAGGAATTAGACCAGAAGAACGTTATTGCTACAGGTCATCGACTGAACGACGATCACATTGATGACTTTGGGCGTTTGTTAACCGCAAATTCAGACTTGTTGCAACCATCTGAGACATGGAGTATTTATTTTCCGCACTTAATAAACCCTATACCGCAGGACCGAAAACATATTCAGCTATTATATAGCTCAAGTGATCTTACTGACCGGCGTGCACCTGGTGGTCATTGAGTCTGCAGTTATTATGATAAAAAAAAACTGTTCATTTATGATTCCCTCAGGGCTCCGACGAAACGATTGCATGAACATCACAGATTGGTTCTTGAGAAACTATACCCACATCTCGATCTCAATGTTAAATTGGTAGTCGTATTTCCACTCGTCGATCAGCAGCTGATCAGCAGCAGCGAATAATAAAGATTGCGGCATATATGCAATCGCATTTGCTGTAACAATTTTGTTTGGTTTAAAGCCGGAGAACGTTAGATATGACAGTACACAGATGCGTCGTCATTTGTTGGAGATGTTTGAATCCAAAAGAATCGAGTATTTCCCTCGACAATCAACAGACAAAAACATCGTACCAACGACGATTATACTGACGGTTTCCTGACGGTCACGTCACGACAAAAGACGTCACGCCCTGAAGATTGTGGCAAAGGCAATAATAACAGTAAAAAGAGGGGAGGAGTTGTTACTGACACTGCTCTAGCGTTCGCGAACAGAAATCGATTTTCGATTCTAAATGAGCTTGACGAGAACGCTAACGATTCGAAAAGTACACTCAAACAAAGAGTAAACGGTGTAAACGCAAGCACAAGTGAAAAGAAAAGAACGGCCAGCCCTAAAAGTATTCATACTAACAAAGTTATCGTCGTTGATGGCGCTAGTACATTGAATAAAATAGATATACAGCAAGTCTCTGGTCATGAATTACAAGAAAATCTTGGAGATCCCAAATCAACCAAAAACAGAACGTTCATTCCGAAACAGGCTTCTCACAGTGTTCGACAGGTGCAAACGATCGCCGCTAGTCGACAGTTCAACGATGGTCATATTAATGAATTTGGACCGTTGTTAGCAACATTTTTCAAATACAAACCAGTATATACTGTAACGTAATTCTTTTCCTTGACCCGACACCGATAGCAAAACATACGAGAACGAACCAACGTTACTTTCGGCCGTACACCCGTCGTTCGTGCATCCGCAAGCCAGGGGGGCCCCAGCCAATTCTTTTTTCACCGGGAACTGACGAGCCGGTATAAACTGGGAGTTGGGGTGGAACAGACCCAACTCCACCAAGAACGAGAGCTCTGACGGAACCTATCAGACGAGGCGATAGCTTAACGGATCCTGTCGATTTTTAGGGACGCGTAAAATCGAGAAACCCAACCGTAGGTGCTGATCTCGCCAGCTAATTCTTTTTTCACCGGGAACTGCCGAGCCGGTATAAACTGGGAGTTGGGGTGGAACAGACCCAACTCCACCAAGAACGAGAGCTCTGACGGAACCTATCAGACGAGGCGATAGCTTAACGGATCCTGTCGATTTTTAGGGACGCGTAAAATCGAGAAACCCAACCGTAGGTGCTGATCTTTGAGGTTGCGTAAAATCAGCAAACGCAACTGGATACACGAACGGGAGCGGAC
>NW_014333301.1:13177-29580 GCF_000341935.2 Cephus cinctus | reverse complement strand
GGCTACGTTATTCTTCTGTTTCGGAATGAAGGTCGATATACGTAACAGCTGCATCCGATTAACAACACTATTGGTGTTTTGCCGGTTGCTTTTGATATTGTAGTGTTCAATGCCAGTCGAACATCTTCCAAGGCTGCCTTCCAAGACGTTTTTTCGGAGTTTTCTACTATGGTTAGTAGGTTAGTTAGGGTCCTCATGCGTCGTTCCACTTGGCCATTTGCCCGTGTGGCCAATTTCCGGCAAAAATTGTACCTTGGTCAACTATAACTCGTGTTGATGTTTCGAATAACGTTATGATATATTTTAGGGTTTCACAGCCGGTGAGTGATGTCAAGTCTGAGATCGGTGATAGGATGCAAAACTTTGTAATAGCGTCGATCGTGACACAAACGTATTCCTTTTGTTTTGATTTGCCTGTTAGTTTCCCAGACACGTCCATGTATATTGTGTGAAAGGGTATGGCTAATTTATCGATGAGGTGTAGTTCTAGTTGTTTTGCGCCCGTAGGGTTTTTATTCAGGGCACATGTGATGCAATGTCCGACATATTACCTCACCATTTTATTCATCTTTGGGAACCAGAACCCAGCGCGAAGTGTCACGAGTGTCTTTTCCCAACCGAGATGCTTGATTTTCTCGTGATGCTCGCGTATTAAATGCCAACATAATGCCCTTGGCGCATATGGTTTTTGGAGGGTCTTTGTTCCTACTTGGATGATACGATGCAGGATGTCGTCCTTCATAACATAGGTTTTAGCTATATCGACATTCACTGTTTTGTCTTTGAGTGAGTTTACGATTTGCTGTAGGTCAGCGTCCTTCCTCTGTTCAGCTCTAGTCTAATGACTCTGTTGTCGCGTGAATATTTTTTGTTTCTATGGGATTCATGCTGAGATAATCCACGTGTGGTATACGTTCGCCTTACGATATTCTATTGTGAAATCAAATGACTGCATATAGGCCCACCATGTGTGTCCTAGGTAACAAATCTTTCTTGTTTTTTGAATCCTTTAACGAATTACAGTCAGTAATTACTTTGAGTTGAATCCCCAGAAGGTAATGTCGAAAATGCTTCAGCGCCTGGAATACAGCAAGGGTTTCCAATTCGTAAGAATGGTATCGGCTTCGTGCTGAAGTCGTCCGTAAACTAAAATATCCTACAACTTTCAATAAGACGTAATGCCTCTGGAAGAGAATGGCCCCGTAACTGATAGAGCTAGCATCCGTATGTCATTCGGTGTCAGGGGCATTTGTGACGAAAGCAGCTTTGTCTATCGATTCTTCAGCAATGGGAGTTTGGTGAAAACCCGAGGTCATATCAGGTGACGTAAAGTATTTAGCATCTCCGAGGGTGATGATTGGTAATGGATATGCCTGGGAGGAATTTTGACAGGCCTGGAGGCCGCCATGTTGCCCGGTGCGCGACAGCCAGCCCGCGCGCCGGCGAAGCCAGCGTCGTGCCACCCGCCCGCGAGGCCCTGAAAGGCCCGCCAGCGAAAAGGACCAATATTCTGCCATGCCGGAACTGCCGACCAATGCCAGAGCGCGTAGCCCTCTCAGCCCAGCGATCCAACCAATCCCCGAGGCCCTGGAGGCCTGTGAACGGAAACAGCGAGGACCGGAAATCGGCAAGAGATTTTCACTTCGAGCCAGGGTACCGTTTGCGAGAGAGTGCGTGTTGTGAGTGGAGAGTGAATAAGAAGTAGAAAGGGATATTTTGAATTATATCGAGTATATTTGGTGAGTACTATTTTGCGTGATTGAGTTTTCCTTTTCTCCCTTCCCTACCCCCTTTTGGATTTTGGATAACTTTCCCCATTTTGGATATTACGAGCCGTCCCCACGTGGACCGGCCTTTTGCGTTAGTAGGTCTTTTCGAGTTTTAGTCTGGCCTTCCGCCAACCGCGTGCGACCAGTGGTATATTGCGTGCCCACGTGGACCCGCCTTTTGTTCTTTTGCGTACCCCTTTCTTTTTGAGTTTTAGCCTGGCCTTCCGCCAATCGCGTGCGGCCAGTAGAATATTGCGTGCGTTCTAACTTAGTATCTTGCACCCTTTTTGGAAAACCCCGTGCCCTTTCCCTTCCCCGCCGTTTTTGAATATTGTCAAACCCGAGGTATTTGTAAGTAGCCATTATCGCGTTGGGGAACCTTCCTCCCTGAGACCCCCTCACCTCCTCCCCTGCTGGCCGTGCCATTTCGCGTTAGAGCAAATATTCGAGGACCTTCTGAGGTCACTCGACGGTGCTACGCCGAACAAGTAGCTGGCGCCCATTTGTTGTTTTCGAGATATCTAGTGCCAGTAAGCCCTCCTGTCCCTCCTGCCCTCTTGCCAATACCCTCTTCCCCCGTTTCCTGATTCCCCTCGCCCACTAGTCCGTTTAAAGGTCCCTTCTGACACCGCGTGCTCCCGAGCGAGCACCCGCGTGTATTGTGTTGATTGTGTGATAGTCCAGAGTTGCGTCTTTGGCGGTATTGCGTTGCGAACATTCTAATTTCTTTTTGAGCATCTTTTCGTTTCTGTTCTCTTCTTCTTTGTATTGTCATTTTCATTGTTAATTATATTCTTTCTATTTTACCACATACCCCTTTCTTTTTGCGTCCTCCTCACCTCGTAGTTTTCTTGCGATAGCTAATTCGAGCAGACTCTGGGCGGACAAAATCTGCCCAGTACGTCACAACGTATATTCAAACTTTTGAATATCAGCCAATCCAAAAATATTAGGCTCGAAGAGATCATGCAAGAGATTTATCCTTACATGCGTTTTCTACAGTATGAAGTACCCCAAGTTGTGAGAGGCATGGGGACTATAATGGGGACTATATGGGGACTAATACTATATGGGGACTATATGTGAGAGGCATATAAGGACTTCGTACACTACTTACGATTCGGAGGAAGCAAATTGCAAGTTTCAACTTGCAGCTTTTTACGAGGGTGACGGGGCTTGAAAAGGGGGAACAGCTATCACGAAGTATCCCATTTGTTTTTAAATCAGCGATTATTTCGTCGACCTTCCATCTCTCAGCGGGGGCCATACGGTATGGGCGTCGTGTTACGGCTTTGTCTACTTTTAACCGGATTTTTAGTTCTCCGGTCGTGACAGTGGTCACACGATTTCCGCTAGTGAAAAAAGTTGTATACTGACGAAGTAATAAGGTTAGTCGCTCACGGTCATGTAATTCGCTCAGGTCAGAGTCGATCTTTTGTAACGGGTCATATTTCGTTGCGTGCATATCATGTTCTACAAGGGGTTTTGTTTGGTTGATGCGAACATTATCACAACTGAATGTTACTTTGTTGTACCGTAACGTCTCGGAGACGAAGGAGTTCGTTCGAGAGGTTAGAGCTTAGATATTTCTGGGATCATTGCCGGTTAAGGAGTTAGAACTCGCGTGAATATAACAAAACTAGGAAGGTTTATTGAAAAAATCAAAGAAATGTACAGTAAGTTCGACTTCAAGAATATAGGTACCGTTCGGTCTTCCTACTTCTTGTACCGAGTCTACTCCACGAGACCACCTTATCCGTTCAGATTCCAATTGTAGACTGTCGATTTTCGGATGTACAGTCATAAGCTGCACTTCCGAAAATGTGATTATTGTGCGATTTTTTGATTTCCACAATTCGGTTGCCAGGCAGCCTTTAGTCCTGACTGAGCGCATTGCTACACGCGTGAACTACTTGGCCTGGTGTTCCTCACTGGGGTCAGGAGACTCTCAGTGCAACAACTTCAATTCCCGACATGTGTAGAAAGTCATTCCCTAAGAATACGTCTGTCGGGATAGCGCCGTCTGGCACGACACAGAATTCAATCTCTACGTCAAAGGACTTGATGGTAACAGTGGTTGTTAAGCGTTGGATTGAGGAAACAGAATGATAGCCGATGCCAACCAGTGACGTGTATCGAAACACGACTTTGCCAGGCAATTGCGACGCGATAGAGCTTTGCATCAAAGAACAATCCGCTCCGGTGTCCAGAAGACAGGTCAACGCGGTGTTCCCAATGATGACTATAATTTTTCGCTGTGGCAACGACATTGAAAAATGATCAATATTTTTCTTATCCTCTGTCTTGGGCCTCATTATCCAACAGGTCTCGATCCAAATTTCCCGCAATTACAACAGACCTTACGGGTCTGGCGATCGGATACATTACTCGTCGATGGCCTACCCCTGTCCGGACGCTTACACGAGCAGCGCGTGACCCGTTTTACCACAATTAAAGCATTTTTTATCGGGCCTTATCCCGCTTTTTTATTGTTCGATCCGTTGGTGTTTGTGTGGGATGGGGGAGTCGCGATCATTCTGTGAACGATTCTTAGATTGACGCTTTGTTGACCATTTAAATCACACGGTGTGTTTCGTAACAAATCGGATTGGACACGTTCGTCCTTAATTCCGGTTAAAACAATCTCTACGATATCGGAGTCGGTCCAATTAGCGTGTAATTGTTGGATCAATGTCCACTTATTGCGTATTCACAGTAACTTGCGGCCGACTCACTTGTATAGCGGATGGCCCTTTCAAAGTCGTCGAATAATCGGCGTTCACCTCCAAAGGCCAGTTCGGCGCAGAGTTGCGTCCAGGTCTTCTCTATGGGGTTCCAATGCCAGTCGATCCACTGCGTCGCTCGTACACGTGGTTGTACGGACGCAGCTGTTCGCGTCTCGTAATCGTCCCAAGCGTAGCGGGCCTGGGCCTCGTTTATCTCCCTACACCACGATCCCACCTCATGGTTTCGTGCATCAGGGTCGAACGACGTTAAATAAACGTCCCGTGATATAGTTCTGCGTTGAGGATGGCCTGTTCCAGATGTTCCACTTCCTTCTTGGCACAGGGAAACGAGCGTGGACAATGCCTCAGCAGTCAGCACCACTTGGGGTGCCCTCGGCGATCCGGATGGGCCAGCTTCACGTGTGGGGTGTGATATTCTATCCCACTTCTGATTTTAGAACTTAAGATTTTCTTTGAACTTTGATCTCGTGTGTCTGAAGCACTAGTAGTCCTCGTAGCCGGGGTCGAACCCCATCAGTCCCAATTTCCGGGAGGGGGGCCCTTGTTTTGGGGGTAGTCATGGATTTACGCGCATGCGTAAATCCAGGCGCTCTAACATATGTATTCAAGTTTTTGAATTTCAGCCGATTCAAAAATATTAGGCCCGAAGAGATCATGCAAGAGATTTATCCTTACATGCGTTTTTTACAGTATGAAGTACCCCAAGTTGTGAGAGGCATGGAGACTCACGTTAAACAAGCTGCAAGTTGAAACTTGCAATTTGCTTCCTCCGAATCGTAAGTAGTGTACGAAGTCCTTATATGAGAAAGCCAAGAATTTTAATTTTGCAATTTGATTCCTCTGAATCGTCGGTAGTAGATGAAGATTCATCTATGAGGAAGCCAAAGATTTAAAAAAAAATGAAAATGCTTCCTCATATAGGGACTTCGTACACTACCTACGATTCGAAGGAAGCAAATTGCAAGTTCCAACTTGCAGCTTTTTAATTATGGCACGAGAGAGAGCATCCTTCGACATTAAAAAAACACTCCCATTGACCCCCTGTAGCATCACTCTAGGGGCAGTTACACCCCCATGAAGTGAAAACACTTAACTGGCCAAAACTTCCGAACGCGCCGGCCAACCTGGTCCAGTTTCTGCGTGATATCATCTTTAATGATACTGCAGATTCTCATAAAACTATTGTTCTCGGAGAAGATCCCGTGACGGAGATCCCGAGATATCGCAAGCGCATCCGAAGCTTCCCCGCCATTTTTCATTAAGAATGCGATGAAATAGAAGTTTCTTATTTATTCCGCGTTGTAGCTGAGATTTCAACGATTAAAACGCGCTTTTAAACATCCAAAAATGAGTTTGCTAAGGGGTTAAATTTTTCATTTGAAAAAACGCCTAAATTTTGCGAGTTTCGCTCGAGGTACTCGATTGACAATTGCTTGGCGTGCGTAATAGGATGGTAGTCACCAGAGAACCTCGAACGAAACCCGCAAAATTTAGATGTTTTTTCAAATGAAAATTTTAAACCCTTAGCAAACTCATTTTGGGATGTTTAAAAGCACGTTTTAATCGTTGAAATCTCAGCTTCGGAAGTTATGGCTAATTAAGTGTTTTCACTTCAAGGGGGTATAACTCCCCCTAGAGTGATGCTACAGAGGGTCAATGGGGGTGTTTTTTTTTTAATGCCGAAGGATGCTCTTTCTCGTGTCATAATTAAAAATATGAATTTTCTTCCAGAACTACTAGTTCTCGCACTTTTGAAAAACTTCCAAAATGCACTATTTCACTCCAACCCTTGCTGTTCAGCCATTTTGTATCTGATCGGGATAAAACCTTTACCATTCGAACGGGAAGGAAATTTCCTAAAAAATATGTCTTTGGTTTTTTGAAATCGGTCATAGTTTCGCAGAAATACACAAAAATTCACGTGTTCCACTTCAATTGCCCGTTACTGTATATGAGTATATTGAACGTGACTTAGATCAATTTGACACCTCAGACTATCCTCCGGATAATGTTTATGATATACCATTGGCAAATAAAAATGTATTAGGATTAATGGAGGACGAATATAATGGAAAATTTATAGTTGAATTTGTAGGGTTGCGAGCAAAAGTATACCCTTTCAAAATTTTAGAAGAAATCAATGATAAGAAATGCGCGAAAGGAATTAAAAGATCTACATTAAAAACAATTACCTTTGATGATTATATTCAGTGTCTTTTACATCATAAAAATTTAATGAAATATCAAAATTTAATTCAAAGTAAAAACCATAATGTTTATACGGTACAGCAGAAAAAGGTAGCACTGAGCTGAAATGATAACAAGAGGATTATTGTTCCGGGTACGACTGATAGATTGCCATGGGGTTATAAAATGTGAAGTATATATTATACATCTTGTGACGTGCTGGACCACGAGGGTGGCTCAGGGTCTCGCAAAGACAGCTATCTCGATTACGGGCGGTAGGGGGATCTCGAACAGAAAGAAGGGAACACGTGGTAGAATAAGAAAAAAAGTATAATTAATAAAGCAAAGTACAGAAATAAATGTAAAACCAAAAGCTACCAGCACAGAAAAAAAAAGAACAGAAAAGAGAAGAGAATACGGCGGCAGATGAGTGCACGCCCTGTCACGCGTGGGCTCGCGCGGGCGTACGCGGCCTAGGAAGAACTTAAGGGGACTCGGTGGAGGGAAGGGGGTTTCGGGGTTGGAGGGGGGAACTTATGGGCGCCAGCTATTTGTACGGCGTAGCACCGACGAGTGACCCCGAAAGGTCCTCGTTTGTTTACTCGACGGGATATGGCACGGCTAGCGGAGGGAGAGCTGAGGGGAGCTCAGGGAGGAAGGTTCTCGATCGCAAAATGGCTACTTGAATATTACCTCGGTGGGAACGCGAAAAGGGAAAAGGGAGTGAGAGGAGAGGGAAGGGCTGAGGGTTGTCGGGGAGGTACGCAAGATACTAAAATTAGGGCGCACGCAATATACCACGGGCCTCATTGGTAAGGGCAGAAGGCCCGTCGCAAATACAAATAGAATCACTAGAAGAATGCCGGACCACGTGGGTCGGCTCGTGGTGTCCTGAAGGGACCTACAAAATCTACGGCGCAATTGCTAAGAGCGGAGAGGGCAGAAAGGGGTAGCTAGGATTATTCAAGCACTCAAACGTACTCACGCCAAACGTTCTTCACACTGATAATCCAAAAAGTATAGCACAATTCTACTCTCACTCGCAATCAAAATTCGCAACGTTATTCACTAACGGCCTGGCTCGAAGTGGTGAGATTTCCGGTCGTCCGGGTCCTCGTGGGTCTCCAGGGCCTCGCTGATTGGCTGGAGCTGCTCAGCTGAGAGGGCTACGCGCTTCGGCATTGGTTGGCAGTTCCGGCATGGCAGGGCATTGGTCTGGTTCAAATCAGCCGTGTTGCCGGGCCTTCCAGGGCCTCGTGTCGGCGGCACGGCGCTGGCTTTGCCGGCACGCGTGCTGGCTGCGTGCGCCGGTCAAGATGGCGGCCTCCAGGCCTGTCAAAATCCTCCCGGGCACGTCCACGGTCTCGGAGGGAGAGGGCTCCGCCGCTGTCACACGGGACTTTTATCTGCCCGTGTGACGGGACTGCACCGGGGTTGCATGTATCGGTGGTGATGGTGGTGACTGGGCATCCATCCCACGAGCGACTCGATCTGTTGCTCCTCCTGCCCATGCCATCCCTGCCTTCCGCTGCCTCAGCGACGTACCCGCTCTCGCGGTCCATCCAGGGATGCTGTGTCCTCGCTGTTGGTGCTTGTTGTTGGTCCTCGGAGATGGTCGTCGAGCCAGTGCCCTACGGGGGGGAGGAGAATGGTGGCAGGGAGGGAGGGGTGGAGGGAAGGGATCTTATCCTTAACGTAATGGCTAAAACATCTAAATAAACGCAGTTAACAATATTTAAAGATAATACGCAGTACCCGAGGCCTGTGGGACCTCGAGCCAGGAGGCGGAGAAGAGTCTGTAGTAACATTTTTGTTACAATTTATATAATAAGAATGTAAAAAATTAAAAAAATACAACGTATGCTCTACGTTATTGCATATCACTTAATCTTTCAACGCAATATAACGCCAGTTCCTAACCATCTGAATTATTCCTTCTATTCGTTGTCTTAATAAATATTTCTAAGAAGTCTCTCACGCTCTTTGTAACATAGAAAGTTTAGAGGTAGGGAGAACGGTTTAAGATGGCGCTTGAAATCGCTACAACTCAGTTCAAAAAATGACTGAGGAGATCTTTTACGTTCAACTACTTCCGAACGTTTTCGTACCTATTGAATGGGTACAAGATGGGCTACAACAAAGTATCCGTATATCAGTGGAAAACGCTTTAAGAATGAGTAGTGCTCTCAACCACATTTTATGTGTAATCGATATTAATCACGTTACGACCATTAAAGAAGTGTATAATAACCAAATTTGGTTCAGAAGAGTATAAGGTAAGCATTGAAGAATTATTATAAGTATTTTTCATTCTTTTATTTTTTTTCATGATATTGTATATAGTCGATTATGAATTTTTCACTAATTTTAATAAATTTAATTTGATTATAACAAATAATCTGTTGGTTTTACAGTAATGTGAACAACAACAGTAGTAGTAGTAGTAGCAGTAGTAGCAGAAGCAGCAGTAGTAGTAACAATAGTAGCAAAAACAGTGTACTAAATGTAAAAGAAAAATATAATAATTTCTTTATATACTCTCTGTCTCTCGCACTATTTGCCGGACTCTTACTCCGACCCTCTCTACCTCAAACCTAGCAGCCTGAGCGGCCGTGCATTTCCGTAACCGTCCGCTCCCGTTCGTGTATCCAGTTGCGTTTGCTGATTTTACGCGACCCCAAAGATCAGCACCTACGGTTGCGTTTCTCGATTTTACGCGTCCCCAAAAATCGACAGGATCCGTTAAGCTATCGCCTCTTCTGATAGGTTCCGTCAGAGCTCTCGTTCTTGGTGGAGTTGGGCCTGTTCCATCCCAACTCCCAGTTTATACCGGCTCGTCAGTTCCCGGTGAAAAAAGAATTGACTGGCGCCCGCCTGGCTTGCGGATGCACGAACGACGGGTGGACGGCCGAAGGTAACGTAGGTTGGTTCTCGAAGATAGTCGTTCCCGTATGTCTTGTTATCGGTGTCGGGTCAAGTTAAGAAAAAATTACGTTACAAATGGCGCCCAACGTGGGGCCAGCCAGCGAATAGTGTGTTACCGTATGCTCTCGACTACCTTTGCTCGCGAAGCAATGCTCCCGAGCACTTCTCGTTATCGATCTATGCTCCCGATTACGAGGATTTTTCGTAGATCCCGAAGCGGTCCTGCTCGTTTGGCGATCGGTCACCAATCCGCGGTAGCTATCGAACCCTGGGAAAAACTCCGATGCACTCTGTTGCATCAGGCTCTCGCCTTGCAAAAAAATTGCAAGTCATCGAAAACGTTCTCGGTGAGGAAATTTCGAATTTCCTCCTCTCGCGATCCCCACCCTTCGGTGACGTTCTCGACGCGGTTACCCCTAGGTGACAGCAAGGTTACCGCTTTATTGTGAAGCTTAGGCTAACACGGTAAACGGTCGCGAAGATTCCCCTCCGGGAATCCTCGACTTTGAAAAGTCGCGTTCTCGTTCCCCGCTTGTGACGCTCCTCGAGTTGTCATACCCGGGTGACCCTACCGGTCATCAAGGTATTGTTGCCACGAAGACGGTTATCGAAACGGTTCCCGAATTCTGACAAACAAGTTTTTCAGAAGATTTCGAAGGACCCCCTACCCTAGAGTCCTGGTTCGCGACAGCCGCAATTGGCAGGCTCGCGGTCATTCTGTCCTGGTACCTCGCTGTGCGCAGACCTTCTTTTGGGAAGCGACACGATACCAAGGCACATTAGTAGGTCGACTCCGATCACCGTAGCTATCGTCTATAGAACCTTGCTCTCGATTTAAAAGACCATCTCGAGGTTTGCTCTCGCTTTAATAGTTCTCCCGAATCGCCGGTCAGTTGGGAATTTCGAGGGAATCTCTTGTGTTCCGTGGGCGTGCTCGCGAAGTCCGACCTTCCGGCATAGGATACCGTCGGTGTTCCGGTACACGCGTACACGCGTAGGCTCGCGAATTCCTTCGGTGGAAACTGTCAGTGACAGTCAGCTCCCGATTTCCTTCGTCGGTCGCCCGTCATGGCCGAGGAGCAAGGGAAAGTGTTGCTCCCGTGCCCACCCCTGGGTGAAGAAAGCACGCCTCTCAACGCCTCAGGGGAGGACAATGCTCCCGAGACCGCTGTTCCGGGGATCCCGGCATCGCATCGGAGAAGGGCTCAGGCCTGGGGTCCGATGCCCGCGATCGCGACGTCCCATCGGCCCGCCGCCGTGAGGACGCATGCTCCCGTCTCCGACGATACTCGTCATAGGCTCTCGGTAAAACCCGGTCCGTCCAGGGGTACTCCCGGCACGACCCGCCGCAGGGTACAACCCCTGCGCGAGGAGTTCACGTCATCCGATGAGGATAGGTTCACGCGACGACGGCGGAGATTTCTGTCTCCTCACCGCGTGCTCCAGGAGGTCCGCCGATGGGGCCTCTCGTTCTCGGGCCGCCCCGAGGAAGACGTAGAGGACTTCATCTCTATCGTCGAGGAGGGTCGCGCCATGGTACCGGTTCAGGATGAGGACCTCATCCGAACGCTCTCGTTCTGCCTGACAGGCGTAGCCCGAACGTGGTATCGGGAAGCTAGCGCCCTGCTACCGGATTGGCCGGCCGCCAAGGCCGCGCTGAGAGAACGGTTCTCAGATCCCGATTACCAGATCGCGCTTCGCGAGGAGATCTCGCGGAGGACCCAGGGTGAACGGGAGTCAGCTCTCGAATATCTCGGGTGTATGAACGGGCTATTTTCCCGCCTGAGTCCACCATGGACCGACGGGGAACGCGTTCGGTATGCACACCGAAACATGCTCCCGACCTATCGTTTGGTGATCCCGTTGCACGATCGTCTGACGATGCGCGATCTCGAGCGCACAGCCGCCCGCCAGGAGCAGATCCTGCGGAGCGTAGGGACCCGACGACCGCCACCTGGACCGGAGGCATCCCTCTGCCCAGGATTCGCTTGTCGGGACTCACCAGCACCGCGCAGGTTTTCTCGACGCACCAACCTCCGGGCCGTAAACGACCTCGACGTTGCGAGCGACGACCAGCTCTCGACAGGGGAGGAAAACCCGGCTCACGATCTGCTCGAGGCAGTGCTACCGCCGCGTCAACAACGCGCAAGAACTATCGGAGGAAAACCACCCGGTCCCTCCGGATCTCGTACGGTTCCGAGAAAGGAACCGATCTCGACTTCCTCGCGGACCAACCACGCTCGGAGGGATGCTACCGCCGAAAAGCCACTGCTCCCGGAACGGGAGACAACGACCGCTCCAGCTCCCGATCAACGTGCCTTCGACTGTTGGAACTGCCGCCAGTCTGGGCACCGACATAGAGAATGTCCGGAACCCCGACGTCTC
Organism: Cephus cinctus; assembly: GCF_000341935.2. Classification (NCBI taxonomy): domain Eukaryota; kingdom Metazoa; phylum Arthropoda; class Insecta; order Hymenoptera; family Cephidae; genus Cephus; species Cephus cinctus. The sequence continues at coordinate 17,567 of NW_014333301.1, read as the reverse complement.
TTCTGCTATCGCTGTGGGCTCTCGGGCGTGAGTACAGCGCGTTGCACCTTCTGCAACCAGGGAAACGCGCAGAAAGGCGCGTGAGCCAGCCTCCCGCGCCTCCAGACTCGCCAAGCTCTCGCATGCCGAAGCCTCGCCGACACGCTACCGGTCGTAAGAACGGATTGAGGCCGCTATCGATAGAAGACACCGATCCCGGCACGTCGGCGCGGGGAGTAGATGCGCCAGAGGAAGACGTGATAGTTAACGCAGCCCCGGATTCGGGTGTTATCGCATTTCGGGTCGAGGTAAATATTTACGGTCGATCTGTCAAAGCTCTCGTGGATTCTGGTGCTACCAGAACTTTCATAGGTCCCGGCTTAGTGAAATACCTAGGCGATCTCGGCAGACTAACCGTGCGAGTACCGCCACGCCGCGTGGTGGTCGCGAACACTGTCAAAGCTCTCGTGGATTCTGGTGCTACCAGAACTTTCATAGGTCCCGGCTTAGTGAAATACCTAGGCGATCTCGGCAGACTAACCGTGCGAGTACCGCCACGTCGCGTGGTGGTCGCGAACGGTCAGGTAGAAACCGTGGACACCGCCTCGGAGTTCTCGGCTATCCTGAACGGTCGTCAGACCAACGCTCTCGCCTACCACTTGAGTTCGCTCTCGGAAAATCTAATCCTCGGATTAGATTACCTACGCACCGCGAAGATAGTTGTCGACTTCTTTGCGGAGTCGTGGCATTTCCGCGACACCCCGAGGAAGCACTACTCGTTTGCTCTCGAGGGAGGCGTGCTGCACATTTCCATGTGCTGTGGTCTCCGCACTCCCGATACCGACGAGGCAAAACGCTTGGGCGAGTTCCTCGAAGCTCACGTACCGAAAGTTTCCGCCGAGTCGGCGGTCACCTCACTCGTTGCCCACCGGGTCGACGTGGGAGACAGCCCGCCGATCAAGCAGAGGCCGTATACCGTTACACCGATCATCCGTGACGTCATGTGGGCGGAGGTAGATCGGATGCTCGCGACAGACGTTATCGAGCCCTCGCAGAGTGATTGGGCGAATCCCGTTGTCATGGTTAAAAAGCCAAATGGCAAATATCGTTTCTGTATAGATTACAGAAAGGTTAACGCGGTCACGAAGAAGGATGCTTATCCCATCCCGAACATGACAGCGATTCTCGACGAGCTACGGCAGGCTCGATACATCTCGACTCTCGATTTGAGTCAGGCGTATTGGCAGGTTCCCATGGACCCGGGTTCTCGTGAAGTTACCGCATTCGTAGTACCGGGCAGAGGCTTGTTCCAATTTAAGCGGATGCCCTACGGTCTCACGAACGCTCCCGCCACGTTCCAGCGTATGCTGGATCGACTTATCGGCGCGGAGATGCACCCGCACGTTTTCGTTTACTTGGACGACATTATTATTGTCACCAAGACGTTCGAAGAACACTTAGTGTGGCTTCGAAAGGTTCTCGAAAATATCTCGAAGACCGGACTGGCCATTAATCGCGAGAAAAGCGAATTTTCACGGCACCGAGTTTATTAACCGGGACATACGCCAGTTTACCGAGCGTGTGGGGATACGGCACAGTACGACGCCGCCGTACCACCCTCAGGCTAACCCTACCGAGCGGGTGAATCGCGTGGTGAAAACCATGATCCACGCTTTTCTATCGTCACCCGATGGGGAGCACCCCGGGTTCTGCTCACGGACAACGGCACCGAGTTTATTAACCGGGACATACGCCAGTTTACCGAGCGTGTGGGGATACGGCACAGTACGACGCCGCCGTACCACCCTCAGGCTAACCCTACCGAGCGGGTGAATCGCGTGGTGAAAACCATGATCCGCGCTTTTCTGGACGGGAACCATCGCGAGTGGGACCGTCACCTGCACGAGTTCCGGTTTGCCTACAACACGGCATATCACAGCTCTCTTCAGGCGACGCCTGCGTTCGCGAATTTCGGTCGCGAACCGCTCCCGGCTTCCTCCTTACGGCGAACAGCGGAGGGAGATTCCGAAATCACTCCACGTCCTCCAGAGGAGTGGATGAGGCGTATGGCACGCCTGGATACCTTGCGGATGGCTTTCACGCACGCTCTCGACGAAGCTTTCCGGAGGCAATCCGAACAGTACAATCTCCGTCGCAGGGATCGTATGTTCGAGGTTGGGGATCTCGTCCTGCGAAGATCGCACGTGCTATCGTCGGCCGTCAGACATATATCTGCGGCCCTAGCACCTCCGTTCGAGGGGCCCTATGTGATCTCGAAGAAGTTATCCCCTATTCAAGGATGTGGTTGCTCACGTAAGACAGTGTGACACCTGTCAACACTGTACAGTAGAGTAGCAGGCTCCCGCAGGTCTAATGGGCCACCGAGTAATCGAACAGCCCTGGACAGTTATCGCTACGGATATAATGGGTCCGGTCACTCCCAGTACTACGGGGAGTGCATACGTTCTCGTTATCCAGGATCTCTACACGAAGTGGGTGGAAATCTGCCCACTACGGAAGGCCACGGGAGCCTCGATCGCGAAAGCTCTCGATGAAGTTATCGTCACCCGATGGGGAGCACCCCGGGTCCTGCTCACGGACAACGGCACCGAGTTTGTTAACCGGGACATACGCCAGTTTACCGAGCGTGTGGGGATACGGCACAGTACGACGCCGCCGTACCACCCTCAGGCTAACCCTACCGAGCGGGTGAATCGCGTGGTGAAAACCATGATCCGCGCTTTTCTGGACGGGAACCATCGCGAGTGGGACCGTCACCTGCACGAGTTCCGGTTTGCCTACAACACGGCATATCACAGCTCTCTTCAGGCGACGCCTGCGTTCGCGAATTTCGGTCGCGAACCGCTCCCGGCTTCCTCCGTGCGACGAGCAGCGGAGGGAGATCCCGAAATCACTCCACGTCCTCCAGAGGAATGGATGAGGCGTATGGCACGCCTGGATACCTTGCGGATGGCTTTCACGCACGCTCTCGACGAAGCTTTCCGGAGGCAATCCGAACAGTACAATCTCCGTCGCAGGGATCGTATGTTCGAGGTTGGGGATCTCGTCCTGCGAAGATCGCACGTGCTATCGTCGGCCGTCAGACATATATCTGCGGCCCTAGCACCTCCGTTCGAGGGGCCCTATGTGATCTCGAAGAAGTTATCCCGAGTGGTTTACAACCTCTCCGATCTCAACGGGCAACCGATGGGGAAGATTTCCATAAAGGACATCAAACCATACCGGCCGCCAGATGTCGACCGAACTGCAACTCAAGAGATGCAGGATCCCGGGGATGGACCGTAGCCCCGGCTACGCGGGCCACAAAACCCCAGCTCCCGAAGAAAAAAAAAAAAAATACACGAAGTGGGTGGAAATCTGCCCACTACGGAAGGCCACTGGGGCCTCAATCGCGAAAGCTGTCGATAAAGTTATCGTCATTCGATGGGGAGCACCCCGGGTTCTCCTTGCCATCGAGTAATCGAACAGCCCTGGACAGTTATCGCTACGGATATAATGAGTCCGGTCACTCTCAGTACTACGGGGAGTGCATACGTTCTCGTTATCCAGGATCTCTACACGAAGTGGGTGGAAATCTGCCCACTACGGAAGGCCACGGGAGCCTCGATCGCGAAAGCTCTCGATGAAGTTATCGTCACCCGATGGGGAGCACCCCGGGTCCTGCTCACGGACAACGGCACCGAGTTTGTTAACCGGGACATACGCCAGTTTACCGAGCGTGTGGGGATACGGCACAGTACGACGCCGCCGTACCACCCTCAGGCTAACCCTACCGAGCGGGTGAATCGCGTGGTGAAAACCATGATCCGCGCTTTTCTGGACGGGAACCATCGCGAGTGGGACCGTCACCTGCACGAGTTCCGGTTTGCCTACAACACGACATATCACAGCTCTCTTCAGGCGACGCCTGCGTTCGCGAATTTCGGTCGCGAACCGCTCCCGGCTTCCTCCGTGCGACGAGCAGCGGAGGGAGATCCCGAAATCACTCCACGTCCTCCAGAGGAGTGGATGAGGCGTATGGCACGCCTGGATACCTTGCGGATGGCTTTCACGCACGCTCTCGTTCGCATCGTTCGCTATCGGATTATCGTATTTTGCCTTCTCGTTCTAGGAGACCCCGGTCCCTGAAATAGTTCTCGATTTCGGTTCACGAGTAGAGTACGGCCAAAGGGGCTAGAAAACTAGCTCACGATCGTAACGTGCTCTCTATCGTCTCTCCCTATGGAGGTAAAACAGGTGATGAGTAGTCTAGTTACCGAGTTCTCGAGGTAATCATTAAACATATTCTCGCGTCTACGAATTATCAGGCAGCTCTCGCCTTATCCACCAAGTATTATTGTTTTCACTCTGTCTCGCTCTCGCTCACAGCGGTGGATAAGAATACTGGCTA
>NW_014333301.1:1332-12299 GCF_000341935.2 Cephus cinctus | reverse complement strand
CTCGCACTATTTGCCGGACTCTTACTCCGACCCTCTCTACCTCAAACCTAGCAGCCTGAGCGGCCGTGCATTTCCGTAACCGTCCGCTCCCGTTCGTGTATCGAGTTGCGTTTGCTGATTTTACGCGACCCCAAAGATCAGCACCTACGGTTGCGTTTCTCGATTTTACGCGTCCCCAAAAATCGACAGGATCCGTTAAGCTATCGCCTCTTCTGATAGGTTCCGTCAGAGCTCTCGTTGTTTGTGGAGTTGGGCCTGTTCCATCCCAACTCCCAGTTTATACCGGCTCATCAGTTCCCGGTGAAAAAAGAATTGACTGGCGCCCGCCTGGCTTGCGGATGCACGAACGACGGGTGGACGGCCGAAGGTAACGTAGGTTGGTTCTCGAAGATAGTCGTTCCCGTATGTCTTGCTATCGGTGTCGGGTCAAGTTAAAGAAATACGTTACAATATTTAAATAGAAGCGGAGTTTTGTTGCGAAGCCAGTTATAACCGGATATAACCGGTATGGTAAGGTCAAGACGCAATTACTCATAACTCCTAATCTAATTAAGCTAAACTAAAACCAGTTGTCAAAGAATGATCGAAGCAACTGAAAGATAAGAATTCTCATATGCTATTGTTTATAACAAACAATATGCAAAAGTTTTAAAGTCCTAGTCTTGCGTAAATCCGGGGACTAGGATAGCGTTCATTTGTTAGTCTTAATTTAATAATAATAAGATTGACAGGCGAAAGATTCATGGTTATCATTGTTTAAAAAAAATTTAAAGTTCAATTTGTTAATTAACAGAGTTATAAACACATTGAGTTTCATACTAGTGAGCTAGAGTCATTACTATCATAACTCAATTGAAAAAAATCAATTAGAGGCAATAGATAAAAAGTTTTGAAGCCAGGCAAACCGGTTCAAACCAGATTTTGACCGTTGGGAGACAATGAACATTTTCCACAAAGGAAAAAGTGCTTATCTTCGAAACTACAGTAGAAACTGGATTTTTGTTTCATAACCTGGTAACATATAAGGAAGGCAAAGATACTCGGAAATAAGAGTTTGTTGCATAAATTGTTTACAATAATTAAAGTACTTTTTAATTATTAAAGATAACCATGAATAGATGTTCATTGTCGGCTGAGAATGGACAAATAACAAATATTATATAAGAAAATGTTTATAAAATTTATTATATAAATAGTTTTATAACAAACACAAATATTGTTAACACAAATACTTATGTTCTAAAGGATGTTCATTGTATGTCTTAAATAGCTAGAATAAGTTATTAAGATAAGTGTTTATAATGTTAATACTTTAATGTAAGAATTTTGATATTTTCACCGAAGAGTGGTGGGGGCGCGTAAGGGGAACCCCTACTTTGCTATAAAAGCGAGCGTCCGCAGAGCTCGAGAGTTCAGTCCACACGAAGGAGCGTCGGGAGTGCGTTTCGAGGTCCGAGACCTAAAACATTATAAACCGCGCCGTACTTGTAATATATCGACAGTATCGAGTGTCGTGTTTCTTTATAAACATTATCAATAAATATTTTTGAGTTTTTAACCAAAAATAACAAAGTGTTTGCTTAATTTACTGAGTACCTGCCAATAAAGGGGATTACTACGAGGTAATTAAGTGATTTAATTGTGTTACGATTTTTGCAACATATGCGTACCTGTGAATAGTGAATTGTCTCACACACAGGAAATCTGAAACAGAAGAGAAGAAGAAGGGTTAAGAAGGGAAGTCAATTATAACAAAATATTGGAAAGTGAACATCTATAGATTGTTTAAATACAATCTAGGGGATCTGGTCAATCAGTGGCCAAAGTGACAGGGCTATTTGAGAGGATAGCTGGTGACAGTGACAGATTACAAGGGAAGGGCTAAATCTTAATTGATTAGCTGGTCGTTGAGGCAACCTGAACTTACTGGAACTGTTGCCCTTGCTGGAGCTGCTGCACCGCTGGAAGGAACCTGAAACAGAAGAAAGGGATTAATTTTAAAGAATTAATTTCTACTTACCTGAAATACTGCTGCATCTGGAAATCCTGGATTACCTAAGGGAGTAGAAAGGGGTTAATTAGTGGAATACTAATTGACGACTTATACTGGAACGCACCTACAAGACTGCTATCTCAGGAGACGGCTGACTCACACTATTCCTTGCTTATTAGGAGGTCAAATAAGCTGGCGATCGTAAACAACAAACGAACCGTGGGCCGTGCGTATCATTGGAGGTGTTTCTTTTAAAGAAGTTGATATAACAACATCTGCGATTGGTTAATAGTTTTAAAGAACTATTTAACGCCCATAAGCCAAAAAACGGTTACAGGAGTTCCTGCATTGCTGGGGATGCTGAGGCTCTAACCTATCTGCGCTATCTAATCATCTGTACACTGCCTTTCGATGAGGATATCTGTTAGAAGTTCTACGAAAACTGAACAATTCAAATGGATCAAGTTCCTTTCGAAAACCTTGTGGATTTATCATTCTCATTTCAATAAATGAAACTTCGCTTTATATTATAATACTGATATTTTTATTTCTAATTTACCTGTACCATTAATTAAAAGAAATACATATGTAAAAAAAGTAAAAAATTTTTATTAATCATAGGAAAAAATATTTAGAAAAGTTTTTTGTCAAAGAAAAATCATATGTACAATTTATAAGCAATAATCGTGATCTAGTAGAAAATAAAACGAATAATGCTAGATTGCAAAAAAAGCAGAAGAAATAAGTGGATAGATCCAGCGAAGAAAATAGCAGTGACTGGTAAATAAGTGAGTTAGAAAAGATATTACAGATGCATCGACGGTGGAAACTCGTAACAATTCCTTACAAAGCAGCCATGATCGAATTGCAAAACTCAATTTTTCTTTTCTTCTGGTCCTTACAAAAATCTTTCTTTCTCTAACTGTTCCTTCAAAATTTCCACTCTAAAATCATGCTCCTGCTTCATAATTTGTATTTCTAACTTGTGCTTTTCTTCCATATAACGCAACGTTTCATTCATTTTTTTCGTTTGCAACTCGAGCATGGCTGCTTCGTAGACTGTCATATTTTTTTAAAACTTCTTTGGTACTGGCTCAGGCGAGGTCCTATCTCCACGACTTCTTTTTCCAGTTTCCGTGGAACACGACGGATGTGCCTGAGATAGGTTCGACTGTATGGGTACTAATTCACTAAAATATATTTTAACTAAATTAAAAATTGCTACTTGTAATTTTGATAAATTAATCACCAATCACGCAGTTTTAAATCTTTGGGACGTAAAATACATTATAAATAAATAAGGAAGATGCCAATACGAATACAAATATATCAAGTATTATTACACCCAGTTGTCGGATCCAGTTCGTATGTTACTTCATTCTCAGGCATTTCCGCCGTGTTTAATGTTGGGTATATATTTATTGGATAATGGAAAAGTCTATTTCATTCCCATTACCCAAAGTCCCATAGCTCTTTCTCGTTTCTTATCGGGGTAGTAGCTGTTCTCCTCGTCATAGAGCGTTAGTCTGAGAGAGAGGAGGAAAGCGTGCCACCGCACTGAACACGAGCGGTTCCCCACCAAGCTCCCTATTGCGCATGAGAGGCCTTGTCGCCGTCTCGCTTACACTAGTGCTGTTCAACAAGGACGCACCGACCGACGCTCTGGCGTCTCACTCGCACAGTAGTGCTTTCTGCGGTGCACGCATAGGCCAAGATACGCGAACAGGCGCCACCCAATCTCCTCTCTTACCTCACCGCACAACGTCTACCGTTGTCACCATTAATGCGGTTGACTGTACATAAGACATGACACCAAAAAGCTGTTAAAATTGAAGTTGCCCGAAACGACACTTCCTTTCTTCCTTTCCTTGTGGCTGCCTCCTCCAATGAGGAGATGTGCCAGTAACTGGTCCATGTGAGTCAGGTAGGAGAAGATGAGTTAGTCCAAAAACATGTGTTCTATTGGATACTGTGTTGAGTAAGTAATCCAATGAACGGCCGGAACACAGTTGGTTGTACAAAACTTGTAATGTGAGTAGAGCATAAATTGGAATTAAATCGCCGAGTATGCGTCGGTATTTAAACAGACGGCAGATATGAGAGTTAAAGGTCTCAAGAAGTTAAAAGTCGCATAGAGTGACAAGTCGTGTGTCAAGCGGGTGCAAAGAGGTAAACCGAGTTAAGGGAGCAGTACGGATGAGACATAAGATGGAGAATTATATGGCTTAGACAAAGTGGATGGGATCAAGTGTTCTGCCCTGAACAGCCCTGACAAAGTTGACTATGGCTCTCAGGATACTAGGGTCCCCCGAAAAAGCCAGGTTCACAATGTGGAAAGGACCCTTCATCCCTAGGCGAGACAGAGTGGATTCGAGTTTAGTGGTAGCGGCTCGATTTAAAGGGCACGCCCAGAATACATGATTCAAATCCTGGACTGGAGAATTGTATTGACAAGCCTCAGAAGTAGATGCACCGATTCTAAAAAGGTGAGCTTTTGTTGCAGTGTGATTAGTACGCAATCTGTTAATAATTACAATGTCCTCTCTTTCCCAAGCAATCTTTAAAAACCAAGGTGGGAGTAGGCCAGAGGGTGACCATTTGAAAAAGTTAATCCCCTTGAATTTTGCTTGTTCAAGGAGGAACTTAAATGCCTTGGATTTGAGGTTCCTTTTGCAGTGTACTGCCAGGTCCGACAATACTATTTTAGTATTGACAGAAGAGATGTTAAGGGCCTCTTTGGCCTTTGTGTCTGCCATCTCGTTACCATATATCCCTCGGTGAGCGGGGATCCATATGAACTGAATATTGAAGTTAAGGTTTGACAGTTTTGAGTACAAAAGTTTACACTGAGCTATGATGCAATGAATTTTGGGATTGAAAGCTCTGTTGGCAAGGCATTGTAAAGTGCTGCGTGAATCCGTTAAGATTATGGCTTTTTTAATGTTTTTATTCTTCATTAATTGTAGGGCCCAAGGATAGCAGATGCTTCAACAAAAAATATCGAAGCTTTGTTGCTGTATCTGAATTTCCTGGTATAGCCTTGCTTTATGTCAAATATCGCCGCTCCACATCTTTCAGGAGAAGAGGATCGAGACCTATCTGTATAGATAAATTCCCAGTTTCTAAACTCATTATGTAAGTATACGGATAATCTGTCATTCGGGTTCTTGACCTCACTCAGTGTCAAACCGAGTTCGAGATCTGAATTCATTTGCAGGAAGTGAGCAGCTGGAGGAATGGAGAAGCATATAGGAAGAGGGTGTTTGATGACCCTATCTTGGTATCTCTTAGAAGATAGCCAGCTCGAAAAGAAGAAGGGTGAGTATTTCCCACAACAGGATCGACTTAACAGTACCTCCATCAACTTCAATTTCCCATGAATGGGGTGGCCCCTAATGGAGAAGGTTCTTAAAATGTATCTAGCAGATAGAAAGTGTCTTCTCAGATCAAGAGGAGGTTCACCTGCCATCGCCAGGATAGCGTTGGTGGGGGTGGATATCATAAGCCCCAAAGCAGAGCGCAGTGCCGCGTACTGAATGCGGTCTAGGCCTATGAGAGATCCTGGGCTGCCATTCCCATAACATATTGCACCCCAATCTAGTATATATCTGGTTAAGGCCTTGTAAACTGATAAAAGGATGTTAGGATGAGCTCCCTAGTTAATCCGTGAGATTGACTTAATAACCCTCAGGCGGGCTCGAGCTTTTTCAGTGGTTTTCCTAATGTGTTGGTTCCAGTTAAGTTTGTGGTCAAACCAGACTCCAAGGAATTTGGCTGTCGGGGACCATTAGATCGGATGGTTATCTAAGAGGACAGAATATTTATGCCAGTCATCCCTTTTTCGTGAGAAAATGGTGAATTGTGACTTCCTGGGAGAGATGGAGAGCCATGAGACAAAGATTCCAAAGCCGAGTTGAGAACCGAAGAGGTGAATGCCGGATCCTTATGTGAGAAGTATAAAACTATGTCGTCTGCATATAGCAGAACACGACATTGAGAACCAACATGCAACATAATATTTCTCAAATAAATGTTAAATAACAAAGGACTCAGGACAGTACCTTGCGGAAGGCCTATCTCCATTCTTCTAGAGCCTATGAGGGATGGTCCATGAAAGAAGTCTGCTGTCCGCGTGGTGAGGATTGAGGCAATGCAAGACACTATATTGGATGGGAGACCGATGTCAATTAGATCTTGGGTAAGTATGTAAGGGAGAACATTATCGTAGGCTCCAGCTAGGTCAAGAAAAACCGCTCCAAGTGATTCACCTCTAGCAAAGGAGAGGTTAATGTCTGAACAAAGGATGGCTATATTATCTGAGCACGATCTGTTCTTTCTGAAGCCAAATTGGCAGTTGGGAATGATTCAATTATTTTCTATCCACCATTCAATCTTAGTTAAGATAATTCTCTTCAATAACTTCAGGATGCAAGAGGAGAGAGCAATCGGCCTGAATCCATCGCCATTAGGTTTAGGCAATAGTATAATGTTGAACTTCTTCCAGTCGTCAGGTACAGTGCCTGCCATGAAGAATTTCCCAAAGAGGTTCCGGAGAATTCCAAGAGATTCTATAGGTAAATGTTTTATCATGTTATTATTAATGAGATCCGGGCCAGCAGCGGATTTAATCTTAATGTTGTTTACAGCCGACACTACTTCCTCGAGACTGATAACCGAGAATAGTTCTATTGGAGGACCAAAAAATGAGCTAAGAGGAGGAGGAATGTGAATCGTCTGAGGAGCAACTTTGTCTATGAAATCGAGAGCCGAGGGATTGTGGGCACCTTGATCAGCGGACATGCTTATTAAGGATCTGGATTTGAAGGCTTTGATTATGTTCCACATTTTGGAGGGATCCATTTGATTGTTAATGGAGGAACAAAAATTCTTAAAGCTGGATCGCTTCACTCTAGAGAAGACCTTCCTGGAATTCCTTAATTTACTTTTGTATGCTTCCAGGTTATCAGGCGAAGGGTTGAACTTTATTTTTGCAAAGGCAGCCTTCCTTTCAGCTAGAGCTCTCCGACATTCAGTGTTCCACCACAGAGCAGGAGGGGCAGTAAGATTCTTCATCTTTCCGCCTGCCCGACGTGCCCCGGACTTTTCAGCGGAGTCCAGGAGATGTTCTGAGAATCGCCTATAGCTCTCCTCGAGGTTGTCATTCGGTAGGCAATTAATAGATGTAAAGAGCTTTGTCCATTGACCGTACTTCTTCCAGTCAACGTCATTCATGTTCAACCTAGGCCGGCCCGGAGAGGAACCAACATGAAATGAGTTCACCGAAATTAAGATAGGCAGATGATCACTGCCGGCTGGATCGTCCATAGTCCTTCATAACACAGAAAGACTAATGTCCGAGGAAGCCAGGGTGACATCTGGCACACTGGAGTTCAGCAACGGGTAGGTAATTCTAGTGGCGCTACCATTATTTAAAACCAAAAAGTAATGTTATCGAGAGCATTTGATAGGTTAATACCCGCCTGGTTAGATCCGGAACTGCCCCATGCCGGGTTCTGAGCGTTAAAATCATCACAGACTAGGGTGTTTGCCTGCCATAACTGGTCCAGAAAGGTTAGCCAACTTGATGCAGATATAGGACAGTTAGGGGGTCTGTATATCGAGAAAATTCTGAGAGGAGTAGAGATAAGACCAGATAGCAGCTCGATGCCGATTACTTATATTCCTCCAGGAAAGGCATCAGATAAGTTAATTAGTCTGTAAGACATAGATTCCCTTAAGAGTATCGCCACACCTCCATGGTTTCCACCTACCGTTCTATCTTTCCTAATGATTTTAAAATTTTTGACCTTGAATTGTTGAGCAGGGCTCCACCAGGTCTCCGAAATGCAGAGAACATGCGCCTCTTTAGCCAGAATTAGGAGTTCAGACACCGATGACCTCAGACAGCGAGCATTCCATTGAATAATCCTAAGATTATTTATAGGGGACATTACTCTACGTCTCTGAGTAAGTACGAGTAAATCACAAAATAGATAAAATTAATTAAATAATATATAATAACGATTAGCTGAACAACTAAATATAAATAGAAACTATAAACAGGAACAGTGCGATGTAAGCAATACCAATTAAAGTGGTTTATAACACCGGCCTCGATACATGAAGGCTTACAAAAACAGTAAAACTAATTTAAACAAATTACTGAAAAGTTTTGGAACTTTATAATTCAAAGGCTTCTGAACAAACCTCTCGAATAGAGTTTTCTGAAAGTGAGCGCTCATTCAGAAGTTTAATCAAGCTATCTTCCATGTGGATTATTATGGAACTAATCTTTTTGTTTACCTCTTTATTAATAAATTCCTTAAGATTAAGAATTTGAATTTTTGAAAGAGTGGCACCAACGGGGAGATTCTGAGTTCTGACAGCGTTTAAATTTGGCTCTATAGTCTGAGGGTCGCGATGATCTTCATACTGAGGAGAGGAGGAATGACCCTGACCCTCAACCACTTCACTAGGATCATGGCTCTGAACCGGATTTGGATCACTAGTCTTGGAAGGATAAGCACCACATTTTATACATGCATCCTTATAGGAGATACCTTCATTGGCCATCATCTGTCTTTTTTTTTTTTTTTTTGTAGGATAAAACCCGAGCATCTAAATGAGTCTGCCCTATGACCAGCACTGGAACAATTAACGCAGTATTGCGTAGCAGATTCGCATGCGCTATTGTCGTGCTCACCCCCACAATTAACGCACCTCCGAGGGCTCCTACAGTTGGAAGTTACATGGCTAAAACGTTGGCAAGAGAAGCATCTGATTACAGGTGGAATGTATAGCTCTATAGGGCATTCAACTAACCAAATATTAATGTTTTTAGAGAGAATATCACCCGCAAACACCACCTTGATCGCAGATGAAGGGACTCTTGTTTTAGAGCCGATAGGATCAAAGACGGTGCGGAGGATCCTTTCAATCCTAATAACCTCTGGAGTATCAGAGTCTTGTACTGTGGAGGAGGTGCCTTCAAGTATGCAGTCTGTGGAGAGCTCAGGATCAACGTTCCTGATTACCCCAACTTTTGTGGATTTGAAATCCGGTATATAGGCCCACCAATCGTTAGCAAAGGACTGGATAGAGGTAACAAAGTCGTTAGCGCTAGAATAAGAATCGAATGAGGCTATCAACTTGTCTCTGCCGTTTCTGGAGATAGATAGTATGCCCTGAAAATTCACTAGTTTCTTAGCGATTGAAAAAGGATATCTGGCAATATTTTTTGAGATATCCCTGTTACAGATATAAACTATGAACGGTGCCTTTGAATCCTCTAAATAACGATTGGAAAACTGGGATCTAATGTTTTCTTGGAGATTGGATGGAGGAGTCGGTGAAATTTTATTAGGAGGAGAAAGAATCAAAGCGTTAGAGGTAGGGGGAGACGAATCTCTAGATCTTTTTTTGTTTTTTAGAATTTCCTCCTCTGCCATCTCCATATGTTGTCACACAATCCACGAAGGATCGAAGGCCTCTGCGGCACGGGGAAGTGAGAAGGGGAAAAAGAAAATACAAAAGCTAATATCGGCAAGAGGAATAATTGAAAATAATATTGCTCCCCAATTCTGCTCAAGGAGACAAAACCTTAAAGAGAGGACAATGGAATAATAGCAGTTGCTGGGATATTCCCTACTGACTCTGTATAGAAAGAGTATTATTGAGGCATCTATAGTACATACAAGCAAGAGAGAGAAAACAAAAAAAAACCCTCAGGGTCGAACAGGACAGCACGAGACCTAGGACGAGGACAAGATACAGGAGACGACATGACTTATCTGCATTAGAAACCCGATGAATTCTTAAACAGCGTGAGATAACTCAAGAATCCTCAAGGAGACAATCCAGGCCAGGCAAGTCGTCAGCCAAGCTCCACATCCGCGATGAACAGGGGCTCCACTCCAAACCAATGATCTCAGGCCACACGAAATCGGGTAATAGAATTAAGTAGTACAAAACTTTAATTAATCTTACAAATAATTACAGATTTAGCAAAGAATACGAAAATCGAATAATAAAACCACGACAAAATTTATGGCAAACTGGTGTATACAACTAATAAAGTTTAATAAATCTCAACGATCACGTGTTCTGTAGAGGAAACTATTATAACCAACAGCGATGTACCTCGCGCCACGGTCCGAACCCGAATCCGAAACGAAACTTGCGTCCCCACTGAATAGTGTCGGGTGCATAGATATAAAAAAGACATAGATGTAGCATAACCCTGCGGGGGGGAAGCCGTCTAGGAAGGGGTGCCGAGGTACACTGAGCCTACTTGTGATTGGTTACTATTGGAAGCAAGCGCAGTGATGTAAAAGTGCTACGTACTCTGTCGTTTCTTTATACGCACAAAGAGAACCAATCATGTTAAGGCATGATAAGGGAGGGGCCAGCTTGAATTTGATTGGTTATGCAGCGAACTCCCCCCGCCCCTCATTTTGCTTTACGCCACTTGCCTAAAATATCAGTTTATGCTACATCTATGTCTTTTCTATATCTATGGTCGGGTGTCAACCGATACAGTAACCCACTCACAAATTTGCCCTACAAAAGATGGCGGCCAGCCCCTACCACTTCAAAAAATTTGCCTCACTTCTTTCAACGGCAGGATACTGGAAGCTAGCGGTCTAGTAGTATATAGAAGTCTATGGTGAGGACCTAGGTACATAGTTGTTACACCGCAGAGATGAGTAGGGAGATTGCTAATGGCCCTGTTTTTGGTGGCCTCAATTATACCAGAGATGAGTAGGAAGATTGCCAATGAGCCTGTTTTTGGTGGTCTCAATTTTTCTCTGGTTTCGGCGCGCTACCTTAGCGGAGGGCCCTCGAAGCAGTTCCACGTTTTTGATTGGTCGTGTATATATAGTAATACTACGCGTGATAATCTGGAGCTGTGTTTTGGCGCGTCGACGCGCCACCTGAACGAGACTCTCGAACTAGTTCCACGTTTTTGATTGGT
>NW_014333301.1:1037-1265 GCF_000341935.2 Cephus cinctus | reverse complement strand
CGTTGAGTGTAGATAGGTATAGAGGTGCGGAGGACGTGGTGGGGGTATGTCAAGCATATACTATAGTAAAATGTTAGTTCCGATCCCGGCGGGTAGATGGCGCCCCGAAAATCCCAATGTAGGGAATAGGAGATAATGTTTGCATCTACGAAGCCGTGTTTTAGGTGATCAGTACAGTAACACACGCTAAAAGGATGAATGATACTATTTATTTTAAGATACACACAT
>NW_014333301.1:0-859 GCF_000341935.2 Cephus cinctus | reverse complement strand
GCTTAAGGCGCGTTTCTATTATTGCCCTAATTTCAGGCGCGTTTACACGATGCCGCGTGATGACGTCGTGTGTTCACAGCTACCCCCCTTCTAGCAGTGAGGCTGCGGCGTGAAACGAACCTTGGCTCGTCCATACACCCTTGGATTGTCCGGACGCGATGTAGGTTGTGGCACGTCCACTGGGATGACTGCCGTTCGATTTGCGTTTCCCGGCTGGGATGTTCCAGGTGAGGCGGCGTCTGCAGGCTCAGTGCGATGATCCTGTGAGTTCCGGGATGATGCTGGTTGTAAGCTGCTGTTTGCCATCTCGTCTGTACCTGGAATGCGCTCTAAAAATGCTGGTTTTAGCCTCTCGGTTGACACCGTCTCCCGTTTCCCATTGATTAGGATTATGTAAACTGTGTCCGAAAGTCTTTCTGCTACTTCAAAAGGGCCTTCGTAGGGTTGCTCTAAAACCCTCTTGTTCTGGTCCATTCGAAGAAATACGTGGCTGCACGAGTGTAACGTCTTGTGCGTGAATGCCTTCTTCTTGTTGTGGTGAGCTGTGGCTACCGGTCGAATGGCTCGTGCATGCCGCCGGAGCTTCTGCGAGTAAATTGGATGCTCATCCGTTGTCTCTGAATCTGTAAGGAATTCTCCTGGTATGCGGAGGTATGTTCCGTAGACGAGTTCGGCTGCTGATGCCTTCAGATCCTCCTTTATGCTTGTGCGTAAGCCTAGCAGCACCATTGGTAAAGTGTCGACCCAAGAATCGGTTTCGTGGCACATGATTGCCGTTTTTAGAGAACGATGCCATCTCTCTACCATTCCGTTTGAAGCTGGATGATATGCGGTTGTTCGAATCCTTTCTGCACCGATG
>NW_014333300.1:0-1947 GCF_000341935.2 Cephus cinctus | reverse complement strand
TCAGTTCAGTCAGTTCAGTCAGTTCAGTCAGTCAGTTCAGTCAGTCAGTCAGTTCAGTCAGTCAGTCCAGTCAATTCAATCAGTCAATCAGTCAGTCAGTTCAGTCAGTTCAGTCAGTCAGTTCAGTCAGTTCAGTCAGTCAGTTCAGTCAGACAGTCAGACAGTCAGTTCATTCACTTCAGTCAGTCAGTCAAGTCAATCAGTCTGGTCAGTCAGTCCCGTCAGTCCGCGCCATCCCGTCTATCCGGCCCAGCCGTCCCTCAATCCGACCCACCGTCCACCAATCCGTTCGTCCGTCCATCCGTCCCACCGACCGTCCATCCCACCGTCGCACATGTAAATCATCGTATGATGTGCTCTTAGCACATCACGTGCCGAACACGCCCGTCTTTGCACATCCTAATTTTAACATTTTTCTTATATAACATGCTAGTGCATTATCAAAACTCTTTCGCACTTACCGTATACCTCATCCTCTCGAAGAGATAGTTGGGTTTATCATTCAAATCACTTACTTCCTAGAAAACTTCATTCAACAATATAATTTTCGCGCTAAGTTATTGGGACAACTGAATCACATTCTGTAAACCCCTCGAGACCCTGTTCGAATACTGGTACGAACACGCGAAATTCGTTTGCCCCACTAACCGCACACTCCATAGAAAATTGCCTCGCAACCAAGTATTACAAATACTTCTATTACTTAATCTCAATACATTCTTAAGTAATACCACATCCGGAAAACAACTATCCAAGAACTCACTCCTCATAATATACGCACAATACATTATATATCCATGTGAAATTTTTAAATTCATCAAACAGAATGTCCACAAGCCGGAATCTTTATTACTCACTTCTTTTTCCATTATTCTTAAAATATTTTTAAAAAATGCGATCCTGCAAGTAACACCGATGTAGCATCACGATTCTTTGGAAAATTCGTATTTTAAACATGTTACGTACCACAACTATTGTTAAACCCTATCACGAACTACAGAACTCTTTGAGAGAACTATTTAAAATACCTATTGCTGAATCATTTTTATATTTTGAAAAAGTGCGGTGCTCGAGCTCCGACATCCGTGTAACACATAAATTTCTTAAAACATTCGAATTTTAACCACGTTACGTAGGAAAACTTATCAAAACCCTTCAAGAACTATAAAACACCGCGATAACTATTAAAAGAAGCCTGTTGTTCAATCATTTTTAAGAGATATTGAACAAGTGCTGTGCTGGAGCTCTGATACCCCTGTAGCACATAAATTTTTGGAAAACTCATATTTTTACAATGTTACGTAACAGAACTATTGACAAAACCTATAACGAACTAATGAACTCATCGAAGACTATTGGAAATATCTATTCGTGAATTATTTATGAGATTTTTAAGAAAGTGCGGTGCTAAAGCTTGCGAACGACTGGTACATGCTAGGCTGGGCGAAAGAAACAAGAAAGAATAGAGATACAAGATTCTACGACAGTAACAGTAATTAAGAGCAGAGACAACATCATGGACGATTGCACGGCTTCTTAACTCAGTCTAGCCAACGAAATCGAAGAAAAAAAAAGTAACTTCGTACTAAACACCAGTATGGTACCGGTTGAAGTTGTATACCGCGAAGTCTACATAGAAACGAAGGTAAAAAGAACATCAACTTCAACGAAAACAATAAGTCAAATCTACATGTAACTCATCTAATTAAGTGCTAAGGCAAGCGTACCAGTCGCCAAACACGTCTCAGTCATCGCAAATCCTAGATTTAACTTATTTCTTATCCAATATACTAAGAGATAAATAAAAACTCTTCTGCACTTACCGTATACCTTATATCTAAAGGAGAGGGTTGGGTATAACATTCTTATCTTGTTATTATTATAAAACCTAATTAAACAATATAAGTTTCGTGTCAACTTATTCAGACAACCAAACTAGACAATCAA
>NW_014333299.1:15774-16837 GCF_000341935.2 Cephus cinctus | reverse complement strand
ATTCAGACCATCGGGAATGGGATGTGCACTTGCCTGAATTTAGGTTCGCATACAACACGGCAGTGCACAGCTCCTTGCATGTATGCCCTGCGTTCTTGAATTTCGGGCGACAACCGCGCGCGCCGAAATATCAGCGGCGGCTGCTTGAAGGAGACGTCGAAATTCCCGTACCGAACACTGACAAGAGGAAAGCGCGTTTAGAACGATTATCGGAGTTATACGATTTGGTTACCGATAACTTGAGTAAGGCTTTCGAGAGGCAGGCGCGTTATTATGATCGTCATCATCGTGATGTGCGATTCGTCGAAGGCGATTTCGTTCGTCGGAAAGTACGCGTTCTGTCCTCCGCGGCGAAAGGCTTTACTGCGAAACTGGCGAAGAAATATACGACCGAACGATATCGGATTAGAAATAGTATCTCCCCGGTTATGTATGAGCTCGAAGATGAAAAGGGCAAACCGGCCGGTAGATACCATATCAAAGACCTGATTGCATGCCGCGATGAAACGTCTCGCGGAAATGAACCCGAACTTGACGATGAGTGACCCGCGCTACGTAACGTGGGATGTCGTAAAGCGACTAAGTTTAGTAATTTGTGTTGTACTGAATTTCCTTATGTGTCTGGTGATGGTCCACGATAAAGGAAAGAAACTGAATGAGTCGCCCTGATGGGGCCGAAGACCTCGGCCGGAAGGTGGATTGACGTGCCTGGACTCTCGGTAGATTCGAGTCGTTCGACAGCAATCTGACTGTCAAGAATCGCTCACAATCGTTTACCGCGTGAGTTCCCGCCTGGGGGAGGGCTGTTGTGACGTGGTGGATTTCACCCGTCTTGTCCTCGGCGGAAAATCACGCCGAAACGCGATACGGGCCGAAAGGCCATTGCAAAGTCCAGGCAGGATCCACCGACCGCAAGGGCCTAATTGAAAGTTCAATAGATTATTTTATTATTTTCTTTGGTTTTGCGTGTACTCTGCCGGAGTTCGAATAGGTGCTCGCTCGCCGTGCCCGTGAAGACGCGGAGAACGAGAGAGAGGGAGTCAGCTGGAGTCCCTGGAGGAAA
>NW_014333299.1:0-13891 GCF_000341935.2 Cephus cinctus | reverse complement strand
ATGCCTGACGGGCGGACGACACGAAACAATTCGGAGAACGTACAAAATTTGAATTCAATACTTAATCTCAAACAAAATACCAAACTGTGAACCCTGCCGGTCGACGGACCTTCGTGCCTTGGTCTAATTCGAGGGTGAGGGATCTTCCCTCCGCGTGTCCGTTACACGCGCGGTCAAAACTTACGAGAAACAACAAAATCCGTTACCACAATTTGCACGAAGTTACGTCGCTCACAAAAATCGGTTAGACTCGCTTACCGTGGTGTTCCCTGGTCGCGTAATCCAAGAAAACCCCAATCGACAGCCCAATGGCACTTTGGGCACTCGCGTACTCACAATTTGACTACAATAAAACCAAACGTCTAACGTCTTCGCGTGTCCAAGCAAGAGTCTCTTCTTCACGCGCTTTGTCTTCGCGTGAAGGATAGCACCCCCTTCCTTTAGGCTAATGGGCGGCGATTCGCCCTGCGGACGAATCCTTCAACCCAGCGTCTTCGCCACGCGCCAGTTTCGAATTTGTCATTGCGACAATTAATAATTTTCATCTCTTGTGGACAATTTGTATAGCTCGGTCCTACGAAGAGTAACATTCGTTCTTGCGCGAGGGTGCACCAGGCGTCCCTGGATTCCCAACTCGCGGAAATATAATTCTGCGAAATATATAATGCGCAACTGACGATGGGCGCTATGCCATAGGGGTCGGTAGTGGTGCTCAGTCGGGTGGCGCTGTGTACGCCGCTTCCAGTCGTCGTGGTTGAGTACCAGCTGAGTAGAGCGCGTTGCTGCCGCGTGACGTCAAGCTGTCCCGCGTTGCGCGCGCCTCCTGGGCCAGTAGAGCTGCTGTCCGCAGATAGCGCGAGTGTCGGCCCTCGCGTGTCGCAGCTCCCTTCCTCCAGGGACTCCAGCTGGCTCCCTCTCTCTCGTTCTCCGCGTCTTCACGGGCACGGCGAGCGAGCACCTATTCGAACTCCAGCAGAGTACACGCAAAACCAAAGAAAATAATAAAATAATCTATTGAACTTTCAATTAGGCCCTTGCGGTCGGTGGATCCTGCCTGGACTTTGCAATGGCCTTTCGGCCCGTATCGCGTTTCGGCGTGATTTTCCGCCGAGGACAAGACGGGTGAAATTCACCACGTCACAGTATATACTACTAGCCTTAAGCCTACTTTATATGTTTATCACTACCCTTAATACATATTATTACTATACTTATTATTATTATTAATAATACTTTTAAGTTGACCACTACGCTACAACACGATCATTATTATTAATTTTTATTTTATTTTAATTTTTATGTAGCTCTACCGTATTAAATAATTATTACTGTTTCTACGCTTTAAATTATTAAAAATAAAAAAAAACCAAATGTAAACAGCAAGCCTCTTTAATGAAACAAGCCTTAACGCATGTATCCAGATTTACAACGTGAATATTGTATCCTACCACCACCACCGCCACCATAGATCTTATTATCCTGCGCATACTGGCGATCCCCCAAACGCTTCTTGCGCACAAAAGCGTCGTAGTACTATTCTATCGCTTTACCACAAATGAGCGTTAAACACTGTAACGTAATTCTTTAACTTGACCCGACACCGATAGCAAAACATACGGGAACGACTATCTTCGAGAACCAATCTACGAACTGTGAACCCTGCTGGTCGACGGACCTTCGTGCCTTGGTCTAATTCGAGGGTGAGGGATCTTCCCTCCGCGTGTCCGTTACACGCTTCGGCCGTCCGCCCGTCGTTCGTGCATCCGCAAGCCAGGCGGGCGCCAGTCAATTCTTTTTTTACCGGGAACTGACGAGCCGGTATAAACTGGGAGTTGGGGTGGAACAGGCCCAACTCCACCAAGAACGAGAGCTCTGACGGAACCTATCAGAAGAGGCGATAGCTTAACGGATCCTGTAGATTTTTTGGGGACGCGTAAAATCGAGAAACGCAGCCGTAGGTGCTGATCTTTGGGGTCGCGTAAAATCAGCAAACGCAACTGGATACACGAACGGGAGCGGACAGTTACAGTATCCTGTAGATTTTTTGGGGACGCGTAAAATCGAGAAACGCAGCCGTAGGTGCTGATCTTTGGGGTCGCGTAAAATCAGCAAACGCAACTGGATACACGAACGGGAGCGGACGGTTACGGAAATGCACGGCCGCTGAGGCTGCTAGGTTTGAGGTAGAGAGGGTCGGAGTAAGAGTCCGGCAAATAGTGCGAGAGACAGAGAGCGACGAACCGAGAACGTGTCAGAACGAATCTTAATTGTCTATCGAGATCCCTTCACCAATTAATAAATTGGGAATCCTCACCGGAGCTGGTGCAGCTAATCCGTGGAGGCGGAGAACTGTATCCAAAGGACACTCTGGTGAGCACTACACTAAGGCACAGCACGACACCTCCGTAACACCGGAGGCCGAGAACTGTATCCAAAGGACACTGGTCAGCACTGCACTAAGGCACAGCACGACACCTCCGTAACACTCACAGGAATTCATAGAATTCCTGGATATCGCGAGAACAACGCGAGAACTGTACTAAGCGAGAACTTGCTATACCGTAGCGAAACACGGCAAGAAAAACTATCAACAGATAGCACGAGAGCACGAGCCAGCCCGTGACACCTCGGTCGGTGCCCCGAGACAGACTGCTTTGACAATAGCCAAATTCGAGAACTAATCATTCTGATTGGTCGAGAGCCTTGTAGCCGATAACTCTTCTATCTCCTTCGAGTCGTCCCTTTAAACCAAATCGAGAGCGTTTCTTAACGAATCGGTACGTGATTTTTGGAGATCCTCCACGACCGCTTCCCCAGGGAATCGGGCGAAAGGTGGGCACCACATCCTTAATTCGGGCAGGAGGTTCCTCTCCTGCCCTTAACCGTATCAAAACTCCCTCCGCCCGCTCTACAGCCCTTTGCCCATCTCCAGCGGGGCGCCGGTATCTCACCCGGGCTTCTGCCGGTCCGTGGAGACGTCTCCGTCGGGTACTCTCCTCTGCCGGGCAACTCGGTACGTCGAGACTATCTCCCCACGGCAGATTCGAGCACCTCGACCTCAACTGAACAATGACACAATCTTACGAGAGCCTTGACATAACTGTACGAATCAACCCGAGAGCGTAGCTTCTGAGCAGGGTGGCGACCCGAAGAGAACCAGAAATCGAGAACGTCAGCTGTATCGGTAACTGGAGCCGCCTTGTGACCGCGATTCGAAAAATCACGTCACAACACATTCTGGAAGGTATGCATCCCGAAGCCGGAGGAGAGGTGGTGTAATAACATCATACAGAACTGGCCGCACACCGTCGACGTTTCTTTCTGAAGCTGCTGAGTGTTCCATCGGAAGGACCGACAGTTCCGTCGCAGTCTCGATGCGTGGTGATAATTCAGCGGTGGTACTCCGTAGCTGTCAAAGTAGTAGCCGTCTCCGTCAGCGTCCACGTACATGGCAACCCAATGCACTCCTGGTTTCGTATGATCGTCCGTGTTGGCGATAATGGCAGCGGGTTTCGACCAGTTTCGGGGTATTCTATCAGCTGCGTAGACACCCGTCGTATGCTCCGATATACCGCGAAGGTCAAGGTAAAGGTCTAGCGTGTTCATATATGCGGTCCGTTATTCCCAAGCCAGAATTCAAGACGCAAGGCGTTGTTCAGAGCGCAGGTAAACGAGCCCCGTGTCTCCTTACAGGCGTGAACAATACACTCGTAATAGTCATGATTCGGTGGGAAGTCCTCGTATGGTCAGTTATGGGGGGTTTCATCCAAATATATAACTTCCCTTGCCATAACGGTCTGCAGAAAAAGTACGCTCTCCGGACCTCGCGTGTATATATTCCGCGAATTCATTGAAATCACAGGGCGGTGAAACAATCCAGTGGCCTATGTATCTCTTCTTTCCACAGCTACGACACCAATTTCCTTCGGAGCCAGACGCCCCTCGGAGTCTTTGAAATACTCGTTCTCGATCACGAAATCCATCGTTGCGGTGCTAACGATCACAGGCGATACCGAGTGCACAAAAAGAAGATGACGTATACCCGAAATTGCTGACCAGTGTATTTTCTTCGATTGTTTATCCGCCGTAATCTACGACGATCTGACGCGAGGCGTCGATCTCCAGAACGTTATCGTACTCTGCGTATACGATACAGTTCACGGTAGCGGCCAGCGGTTCGTCGAAGCGTACCTCAATTCGTACACTACCGTGCTTGATCAGGTTCCAGTGGGTGTTGCTATTTACCGAGAGATCGGGTGTAAGATCGAAAACAAATGGGCAGTAGCCGTCTGCGTAAGCGCGTCTAGATATCGAATTACCTTGGTTGAGTATGTGTATGCCCATGCCACTGAAGAGGGTATGATACGCGTCCACGTAAAGACCGGATTTGCCGAAATCAGTCTGCAGTGCTTTCGAGGATACTTGAACACCGTCGACGTACAGCGATAAGAAATTAATACGATAGTTTTTAAAATTGAACGGGTTAAGTTGATAGTTGCCGTTGAAGGCCTTGTTATCGACGAAGCCTATTATAATCCGCTTAGGTAATTGGCCGAGAATTACGTTGTCCATCGTGCCACCATGCAAACTGGCGTGCATTGTTAGTGCCTTGACCTCTACACGCGTAAGCGGATACTTTGCCGTTGTCTTAGACAGCATTTTAGAATGAGCACTTAGAATACCGGGGCTTATTTTGGCGCGTCTAACGTGGAGCGTAGCCGCCGTTATATGTAAAGAACACTCGCGGTCGGGGTCCATGAGGGAGAAACCAAAGGCACCCCGCGATCGTTTTACAGTTTTATAGCCCGATCCTTTCATGAGCTTGTCAATTTTGGCCTCCGCCTTACGTTTAAGATTCATACCCGATTCGGTGGCCCTGGTGCGAAACGCCTGTTTCAGCGGAGCGCTGCGCTCGCTGACGTCTGTCAAGATATTCATGCCCGCGCGCACAGCCTCCTTACCGACGGTAAGGAGCATTGAGTATTATAACACTCGGGCTCCTCTCGATAGCAAAGGTAACACACGCGGAAACAGACCACCGAGAAAGCTACCAATGCCATGTCCTCGCTGATAAGGTGACCCCGCGAATACCCGAAATTTCGTGGAATATCCCCCACCGATCTGCGAGTCATAGTAATCGGTGTAATGAGCCATCAGTCTAGCAGTTTAAAGTGTAGTGTTACGGACAGCGTCCCTGAGTCGAATGGTATAGGTTCGCCTAGTTGGTCTCTTATATCGGTGTCGATCGTTTGATCGTTTGATCTGCGGAGCAGTGGTATATACTTTAACGGTGAAAACGAGAGCACTTTCATGGCAGCGTACGCGTATTTGTTATCCGTTTGCAGGGGAACCACACGAAGCAAGGGTGTTTGGACGTCTCCAGTGATATACGGCTCGCAGACTTCGGTGTAAACAAAAAGCATCTTAGGTAGGGCGTTGATCAGGCTAATTGGTTGATTGGCCATCACAACGGGCTCTGCTTTCGATACCACGACCGATTGGGGAAAACGTAGGATGCGTGCCAGCGATCGGCAGAGTCTCAGTTCGTGCGGATCGTCTAGATCGTTATCGGTAGAGACGAACAATCCGCTCGCGTCACCGCCTCCATAGAGCTCTAATTTCAGACGGCCCTTCATAGCCCTGGTAGCGTTTATTTCGTCAACGAGTGTCTTTACGTCATCATAAACACCGTGCGCTACGTTAGAACCCGTCATCATAAGACCCACTATCGGTTCTTTGTGGTTCTTCCGCGGTTTGGTGCGGGTGGTGATCACGCCCACGTGATCCCAGTCTTTTAGCGCTGCGGACACGTGAAGAAAGGTCATAGGGATTTGTATTTCAACCAGGGCAACAGCCCATGCCCCGTGTAAATCGATCTGATGCGGCATATGCGTGGTAAAACTGGTCGTTTTATTTTCGGGATAGTACGACATACTGCTGTTACTACACAGAACGAGATAAAATTGGTCCTTCACTGTTCTTTAACCAGTTAACTGTGGCGTCCCCTTTTGCGAGCGCGCACCTATATGTGTCGCCGAAATCGAGGGATGACGAGTATACTCGTCAATCACAGAGTAGGTGTCGCTATTAAGATATTGTATCAAAAAGATGGGATTATTTTATAAAATTGACACTTTTATTACTAATGTATATTTATTCTGTTAACTTAAACATATATTACATTCTTATTAGTCAACAAACACAAGAAAAATTAAATGAAAAGAATAATTAAATGCAAAAATTTAACTTGCTGCTATGGCGTGGTATTCTGCAAAACAGGGTGTTACACATAATGGAACTTTACAGATGGAACACCAGTAACGAGACTCTTTCCTGATTTTCCGTTTATAACAACATGCACATCTTCGGGTAGGGTTTTTTGTTTTTGAAGTTCCGGGTATATAATCCAGAGTATGATTCCCGTGTAATTGTGTTACATTAGGCCTAGACGGCCGAGTTTGTGTCGACTTTTCCCGTGTTATTGGATATGATGCAATAGTATCCTCAAGAAATTCTAGTAAAAAATTCATTCGCGATAACGTTCCATTATATTTTTTGTATAATATATATGAATTCAAACAAATAATATCTAATAAATGGAGAAATATTTTTTTATAATACTTTTTAACCAGTTAACTGTGATTGACGAGTATACTCGTCATGGAGAAGTGGCACGATTTTGTGTATTGACGAGTATACTCGTATACTCATGCGTATAAAGTAGTGACCATTGGTTATTTAAATTGTAATTTTTGAAAAAAACAAAACATATTCTCAAATTTCAAGATGTTTAGAATATTTTGAAGCCAGGCCAGAATAAAACAAACGAATACAAAATATAAATAATTTGAGATGAGAGGGAGGTTTATCTCGCGAGCACTGTGCATAATCATAACGTAGTAGTAATAGAAAAAAGGAAAATGATAACCAAAAAACCAGAGATAGTTATAGACTATAATAAGAAAATGGGTGGAGTGGACATGAGCGATGGCATTATCGTAGCATACTCCACAGCAAGAAAAAGGCTTAAGCGGGCAGCCGGTATCCACGAATTAAATTTCTCGGGGTAACCGACCCAGCTGACCAGTACTTTTTGGGCTTTCCCGCGACCGCTTCGTTTGATCACACGATCGACGTGAAACGTGTCCTTCGCGAGGTCCTTGCGAACTCGAACGAGCTCCTCCTCGTAAAAAATACCGTCAATCTCCTCGCCGGCGAGATCTTCTAAGATGTAGAAGGGTGGTTCCCTCGTTGTACCTAGGCGTACGATTTTAAAAATCTCTTGAGTCCAGCCCCCCTCGTAACCTTTCGTAAAAGGGTTCCTAGCACTACTGATGCGTACCAGGTCACCGACACCGTATTTAGGGATACGCGGGTTCGCCGTGGCGTATCGCATGGACAGGTTCATACCTGCCGTAGCGGCATTATACATGGTTACATCGACTGGACGCATTCTTATCGCAGAGTGGCGTGTCCTGTTGTACGATTCCACGAGGCTCTGAAGAATATCTATGTACCGCCGCGTGTTTCTATGTGTACAGTAAGGCCACATACGCTTCTTCAGAGTATGATTGTAGCGTTCGACGACAGCTGCCTTTCCGTCGGGGCTGCGCGCTACACGAAATCCTATGCCGAGCTCCTCGAGCAGACGCTGCAGTACGCCATTGGTAAACTCTTTACCTTTGTCTGTTTCCGGAATGCCGCTGCTACCGTTGCACCGGACTTATCTCGTAAAGGCTCGGCCCAAGCGTATTTGCTGAGTACATAAATTATTACAAGGATATACGTGTGACCATCGTCGTACTCCTTCAACGAGCGAAGGTCCACAAGATCGGCCTCCCAAACATCGTCGATATTGCTGACGGTGTAAGAGCAGCGCTGAAACGTGCGACGTACGGGCTTATGCAACGTATACGCGTCTTGCGCCTCTGACCAATGTACGACGGAATTTCGCTTTACCCTACCCTTAACCGCTCGTTTGAGGATACCGATACCGGCGTACGAAGACGGCTCTGCTGGCGTGTAATAAAGACGCCTCAGAAGGCTGTCATCACCCGATTTCTTCTTCCGTTTTACGCCAGTCTTAACCATTCTAATATTTTCTTTTTCTCGGTATCGTTGGCTGTACTAGCCGACACGGATCGTGTATATCTTTTCCCCACGACCTCTTCTTCCCCGGAGTCTCTAAACACTTCCTGAAATACCTCGTCAAATTCCTCCTCTGTAGACGAGCTCTGAGTCGTATCGATAGGGCGCAGTACGATTGTTACACGGCGCGGTGCCTGATTACTGAGAGGCGTCGTGTTGCTCCCCTCCTTCCATAGACGCTGATTACCAATAAATTCGCGCGGTATACCAGGAGTACGGAGGAACCGCGCAAACTGCCGGCTCCCCACCGGTCTCGCCGTTTTTCTCTCACGCATAGCGTCATTGATTAAATCAACGATGTTGGCGTCCTGCACGACGGCTCCACCGATACGCGTAACGCCCTGATTACTTCACGTAATGTGTGGTCAGCCAGCGTCACGCAACCTGCCTAGTAAGAGCCGCGCCTTAGTCCTGTACTTTTGGGGTACACTGGCAATGATGTCGTCGTCAGCATC
Organism: Cephus cinctus; assembly: GCF_000341935.2. Classification (NCBI taxonomy): domain Eukaryota; kingdom Metazoa; phylum Arthropoda; class Insecta; order Hymenoptera; family Cephidae; genus Cephus; species Cephus cinctus. The sequence continues at coordinate 5,288 of NW_014333299.1, read as the reverse complement.
GTCGGTCGGGCTCCGGGCGTTATCCTCCGCAGAATTGTTATTTTTTTTTCTTGTCATCGCTATCGGCGTGCCTATCCTCGTCGACGTTATTTCGCAGGTCCTCGATGAAGTGTAGATAACGCTGCAGCGCCTGATTGTACATCTTCCACTTTTTGCGCTCGTCAATTAAATTCGGCGAGTGTAGGATCTCCTTCATGGATTTGTCTAATCTGCTTAAGGGGGTCCCAGGGGGTTTCACGGTGTTAACGGTGGCAATGCCCTCCTGACAATGATGGTGCGTATGAGGCATTGCACGGCGGTACTGTTGGTTCACGGTATCCACGCTCTCATGAGGGATGAGAACCATCTTTTTCGCATGTTCCATCTCGCTCTCTCTTCCTTTCTCTGCGTGGCGTATGTACTATCCTCCTCCCCCTATGAGTTTTGATATGACGTTGCCCAGTATGGGTGCTAGCAGAAGAGGTAGAAAACCGCCGCTCTGAACGAGAAGGCGCTTTCTAGTTTTGACGGCTGAACCCGGTCTGGATAAACGTCTCAGCAGCGGTGCGTGTTTCCGTAAGCGAAAGGCGTTTTCTAGTTTTGACTGCTGAACCCGGTCTGGATAAACGTCTCAGCAGCGGTGCGTGTTTCCGTAAGCGACGTTTCTGAGTCAGCTTGAGAGGTACGTTGCCGCGAAGGATATTCAGAGCGCACTCGCATATACAATTGACGAGCCGTGGGTCGGCCGCTCGTAACAAAGCGCTGCGTTGTTTGCTATCCAGGTGGCAAATAGCTTTTAACACTATGGCGTGCTTCCGCCCTATAGAGCAGCGTGCGCGGGATACCATTACAACCGAATGACTGGTACGTGTCGATCGGCGTACCCGCCTTTTATACCCTTTCGCGGCACGTACACGTAGTGGAACGGGTCCGAAGGAATCACGCACGTGCGAAATCGGCAGTTGTCGGGCGTCGATTGCTTCAAATCGAGTAGTAAATAGCTGTGCGGTTCAGCGGTGGCATCGCGGTAGACTTCCTGTGCGAAGCGCGGATTTTCAGGAAACACCTGTCTCGCCAGATGCTGCATCTGCGCTCTATCGCGCAGATTTTTAAATACAACGATGAAGTTGGCGTTCAACGAGATATCACGCTGTCCGGGTCCCTGATGAAATAGGTTCTGCGTAATGAAGATAACGCTGATGTTCTTATGGTGGCTACCTCTGGTAAAAAGGTCGACCACCGTGTTATTGGACGATTCCCTCATGAGATCGTCGATGATGACGAGTTTCGGGCGCGGGTCGCTGCCGTAATCTGTGTTCTGCGGCAGTTCCTCGTGGAATTCTATAGTGCTCCCGTACTCCCTGTACCCCTCCTGCCACTCTGCATAGTAAAAAAGAACGCGCGCGAAGCGCACGTCACTCATGTCCTCGATGAACCGTAGGAATTTCTTTACGAAAAACGTCTTCCCGCACCCTGTTGGCCCGCAGACCTGGCCGCGACGGGCGCGCGACACGCGTGAGGCTCGTACGTCGCGCTCGCGTGCTAGCTCTTATCGGTGACGCTGCTAGCCCCTCGTCCGGGTGAGCTCATGGTCCACCTGTGAGCTAATCGCCGGCATGTATGTGTGTCAGCCGTATCGCTAGCCATCGTGCACGGCTAGCATGCCCGAAGTGTCGCTGAAAAAATAAATAACATGGCCGGGTTGGTGAAGCCTTCGGGAATAGACCGATAAAAGAGATTTTCGTTTTTCATCAATATGTTTTATTATTATTAGTATTATTGTACAGGGGGGCATATATACATGTATACAAGTTTTTTTTGTGGAGTATTAATTACATAAACCCGTATGGTAGAGATCCGAAACGACCGTCGCGCTAATGTTTTTGAAGCTCTGTCGGTTTACACGTTTTTGATTCTAGACGCGTCACTACGTCGTGAAACGGCGTACGACGTATCGCGTCATAGTGTAAAACGACAGGCTCGCTGGTCTCTCCCGTTACATAAGAGCGTATCCAGTTATAATTCATGGCTAGACTCGTCGCGTGATTGATCGTGATACATTTGACCTTACAGACCTCCGCGTAAGAACCGTCTGGCTTGCGCACCCGGTATGCGTAAAATTTCGGGCCTCCCGAGACAAAAGACGTGATATAGCTACCAGCACCGAACGACTCCAGCTCGTCCGTTAAATCGCCCAAACGACTACCGAGCGGTGGCTCGTAGGCGTTATCAGCATGACGACCACCCGATACGTATGTACACTGCGGGACATTAATGCCGTCCTTGGGTGGAGCTAGTAGCAAGCGTGAGTAGGGCGATCGGCAGTGGCGACTGGTGGCAAATAAGCCAGGCCGCCGCGTGGAGAGGGTAGCCCCCCGTAAGGCAGTTTGCAGATTTCGCATGCGATCCTAAAAGAAGAACGTTTCAGCGTGTGATCTGCGTAGCGCATAACGCCAAGGGTTTTCCCCTCGCTCGGGACGGCATGACTGTCCAGAGTCCAGGCGTCCCGTATAACAGTGTCTCAGACAATTTCAACAGAGTCCGCATAAGTCCCTCTCACTCGCAGTTAGTGGAGTCCCAGAGATAGCCTGTACTGTGTATAAGAGCGTCTCACTTGAGTCTAGCGCTAGTCGCCCATAAGACCCTCTCACTCGCTGGCAGCGCTGGCCAGGGTCTTATGGGCGACTAGCGCTAAAAGCACGTGAGACGCTCTTATACGCGCTAGGCCAGCGCTGCCAGCGAGTGAGAGGGTCGTATGGGCGACTAGCGCTAGACCCAAGTGAGACGCTTTTATACACAGTGCAGGCTATCTCTGGGACTCCAATAACTGCGAGTGAGAGGGACTTATGCGGACTCTGTTGAAATTGTCTGAGACACTGTTATACGGGACGCCTGGACTCTGGACAGTCATGCCGTCCCGAGCGAGGGGAAAACCCTTGGCGTTATGCGCTACGCAGATCACACGCTGAAACGTTCTTCTTTTAGGATCGCATGCGAAATCTGCAAACTGCCTTACGGGATCCTCTTCGAAGATGTACTCGTGTACACCGCAAGACGGGCATTCCCTTGCGAGATCTGTATCATTTATGCATGCTGTACACACTTGCTGAACGACGCACAAGTTTGGTGTGTGGATACGCACCGCGTATCCACAACTTCTATATCTGCTGTGTTTCAAAATCATAGAAGATGTACAGAATATTTTTTTCAGCAGTAGTCTTTTTTATCGGTCTGACGTAACACCGATGTCCAACGTCATTAACACTCCTGCAGACGCTGCAATACACCTTATCGCAAGAGTGCTTACGAGACGTTCCTTTATGAGGTCTAACACACTGCGGACAGCTGCGAACGGCCTGGCACACGCTCTTTTCTTTGCCCTTCTGTTTACTAATCAGCGTATTTATATGATTATCGAAACAGATTTGACCAAAAAAGTACCTAAGGCACTCGCGACAATACAATGTGGGGAGAGCCGAATCGCAGGGCCTTTTTCCGAAACATCTAGCGCATTTGTGGGAGCACTTATGCTCTGCCTCGTGCGTGTAAGATTTGATACATGGTATGCAAAAACCACGACTACCGACGGCACCTCGCATATTTAAAATAGGTTGATAATGCTGTGAGTTATTATAATACAGAATGCGGAGCGTTTGCCGTGGTTTCCCTGAACCGTAGGCGCTATCGACTATCTGCGATCCGTCGTACAGTGGTTTCTCACCACTGCCTATACTGTCGAACTCGTAAACAACAATGGCTATACCATCCGGAGCAATTGAAATTTATCAATTTCCGGAATACCGCAACTGTGAGACGGTATGTCTACACAGGCGTTTGTCACAAGCTCGAGAGCTAATTGTTTTTTAAATTTACCCCGTTGACGCCGTACAGTGCTCCATCTCTCATGCAGTTCCCCAGAGCGTACTTCCTCGCGTCCAGTGTATACCATCGCCTCTATGACAAAAGATCTGTCTATTTGGAATGCCTGGGCGCTCTGTGCCGCGGACGATATTACACCCCACACATCGTTTTCAAGGAAGTCTCGAGCCGGTCTGTACGACAGCTACGCGGCCCCGCACGCAAAATTGTCTGATTTAATCGTCAAACCTATATAATTTCGTGCGGTACACGAGCTTGTAAGGTACGCGTGTATATCTCGGACAGCGCCCTGCAACCAGGGTACGGTATTCGTATCAGGATCTTGGGGCGGCCGCCTGATAGCCATTGTTATTTCGCGTCCGTCTAAACGAAACCGATTTATGCGACGCGTCGTTTCGAATTGTACGGTGAACCTATGCCCTGGCGGTAACACGTCGTTATCGATGACTCCATCGTTGTCGGTGTCTTCGTCGTCTCCACTCTGCGACCGAAGAAGGGGTCCCCCGCCTGTCTGATATTGCGCGCCGCATCTCCCGCATCTAGCGTTTGGAAAAAGAGTTTTTTATTATTTTTGGTAATTAGACAAAGAAAGAAAGAGTATTCGGCTCATACTGACTGCTCATTCCTCACGAGGATTAAACATCGACCCGATGTATGAGAGTACAGCGTCTAACAGGTTTTCATCATCCCCTACATTTTTAAAGTTAGCAATTTCGATAAAGAAGACGTTAAATGCTAAAGAATACCTCTTTATACGTTACCTTCTTCGACGGTATCCGCGGCGCTCGGGGCCTGATCGCGCCCCACTAATACATCGACCGCTTCGTCGGCGTCCGCTGCCTCGTACACGCCGTTCCTAAGAACCCACAGCACCGGTTCTTCCGCGTCGTCGTGCTCCTGCGGGGGCACTGGGTTACCCGGTGCAATGAGTTCTCGAAATTGAATGTGGTCATTGTAGCCGGCAGCCTCCAACGGATCTATAACTTTTTTAGATTTTATTTTCACACAGATGAGCTTTCAACGGTGTTTGCAAATTTATCATTATTACATTGATTGTGTTCGTTAGAAGCATACCCCATGTATCGTGAAGCAATTCTTCTTCTTCTTCTTCTTCTTCTTCTTCTTCTTCTTCTTCCATCATCTGTATGTCCAGCGTTGTCGATGGACCTGCCAAGTTTTTAAAATAAAAACGTAAATTAGACGTAATCTCTTTTTTTTTTTTTTTTTAAAGTGTATGTTTTACCGTTAGCACATTGTATCACCGTCGCCGTGCTTGTGTTGGGCTCCGGGTAAACCGCCTCTATACAATCGAGGCACCCTAAGAGCAACCGCACCTCCTCGGGGTCGCCTTCGTGGTGAAAGCGCGTCAATTCTTGTAAAGTTTATTTAGTTTTTTAAAAAAGGCAATTTATTTAGGATCTATTACTGAT